>NW_028168976.1:82500-177000 GCF_963971535.1 Notolepis coatsorum | reverse complement strand
ACTAGAGACGTCTGCAGGACAGGAGACAAACTAGAGACGTCTGCAGGACAGGAGACAAACTAGAGACATCTGCAGGACAGGAGACAAACTAGTGACGTCTGCAGGACAGGAGACAAACTAGAGACGTCTGCAGGACAGGAGACAAACTAGAGACATCTGCAGGACAGGAGACAAACTAGAGACATCTGCAGGACAGGAGACAAACTAGAGACATCTGCAGGACAGGAGACAAACTAGAGACGTCTGCAGGACAGGAGGTGAACTAGAGACGTCTGCAGGACAGGAGGTGAACTAGAGACGTCTGCAGGGCAGGAGGTAAACTAGAGACGTCTGCAGGACAGGAGACGAACTAGAGACGTCTGCAGGACAGGAGGTAAACTAGAGACGTCTGCAGGACAGGAGACAAACTAGAGACGTCTGCAGGACAGGAGGTGAACTAGAGACGTCTGCAGGACAGGAGACAAACTAGAGACGTCTGCAGGACAGGAGACAAACTAGAGACGTCTGCAGGACAGGAGACAAACTAGAAACATCTGCAGACATCTCTAGTTTGTCTCCTGTCCTGCAGACGTCTCTAATAATAATAATAAATAATGGATTGGATTTATATAGCGCTCTCTCTTTACTCAGAGCGCTTCACAGAGTCCATTATTCGTTCATACACAGTCATACCGGTCAGTGATGACTGTTTACTGCAGAGCGGAGGGACTTGGAGACCCATGTTACTGACCAGACACTCTATATCAGTGATGGCTGTTTACTGCAGAGCGGAGGGACTGAGAGACTCATGTTACTGACCAGACACTCTATATCAGTGATGGCTGTTTACTGCAGAGCGGAGGGACTGAGAGACCCATGTTACTGACCAGACACTATATCAGTGATGGCTGTTTACTGCAGAGTGGAGGGACTGGGAGACCCATGTTACTGACCAGACACTCTATATCAGTGATGGCTGTTTACTGCAGAGTGGAGGGACTGGGAGACCCATGTTACTGACCAGACACTATATCAGTGATGGCTGTTTACTGCACAGTGGAGGGACTGGGAGACCCATGTTACTGACCAGACACTATATCAGTGATGGCTGTTTACTGCAGAGTGGAGGGACTGAGAGACCCATGTTACTGACCAGACACTCTATATCAGTGATGACTGTTTACTGCAGAGTGGAGGGACTGAGAGACCCATGTTACTGACCAGACACTCTGTATCAGTGATGGCTGTTTACTGCAGAGTGGAGGGACTGGGAGACCCATGTTACTGAACAGACACTCTGTATCAGTGATGGCTGTTTACTGCAGAGTGGAGGGACTGAGAGACCCACGTTACTGACCAGACACTATATCAGTGATGGCTGTTTACTGCAGAGTGGAGGGACTGGGAGACCCATGTTACTGACCAGACACTCTATATCAGTGATGACTGTTTACTGCAGAGTGGAGGGACTGAGAGACTCATGTTACTGACCAGACACTCTATATCAGTGATGACTGTTTACTGCAGAGCGGAGGGACTGGGAGACCCATGTTACTGACCAGACACCAGTGATGGCTGTTGGAATGTAGAGCTATTTAACACTCATTTTCATTTTTTTTAAGATTATTTTTTAGCATTTATTGCGTTTTCATGGTCAGTCATGACCGACGGGGGAGGAGAGGGGGCGAACGGGAGAGGAGGTGGGGAGGACATGCGACAGGTGATCCCCCGGGAGCGGGAGGCGAACCCGGCACTCATTTTAACAAAGTCATACCACTTATAACACCATTAACAGCATTTTTTTAACCTTTAAGCCAAAAATATAGGGAGACATCCAAGCATAATGTATTCTGTCTAAATGGTTCTGCTGTTCATTTTATATATGCTTTGAGGAACTTACCAATGGGTTCTATTCTACAAATCCCTCTCCACTGCAAAGCTGCGTTTGGATAATGAAACAGATGATGGGCGTGTTTCTTCTATGGCTGTAATATAATCATATTACAGATGATAATTACTCCATGGATGCACACATTGGTCACGACATTGTAATACGCAGCGAGCACTTTGAGGCAACCCATCTTTTCGCAAATCCTTAATTAAGTCAAGTCGATCTTTCCAAGGGGATGAACATAATGTATTATTGTTGCAGCGGGCGCTTCTGCAGCCAAGGCATTTACTGTGCTACTGTGGCAATGATACACTTTCATGTGCTGCCTGCGTCGCGGCTCAGTGGGGAACGGATGATTAGGAACGGCCCGGAGCCTCGGGATTCCTGTCTAAATCAAAGGATCCCAGTCTGAAAGGTGTTCTGGGCCAAGAAGGAACAAACGGATCCCCACACATGTGGCCCGAGGCGGGTTAGCTGACTTAAAGGAACACGCCAACATGTTTGGGAAATTAGCTTAGTATACCGTCTTCTCCAGAGAGAGAGACGAGAAGATAGATACCAGTTTCCTCTCTGTGCTATCTGGCTGCACGTTAGCCTAGCTTAGCACAATGAATGGAAGCGGACATGACCGGGTAGCCTTCGGGAGAGGTGTTAGTTGGACAATGCCTAGGATAACCGGAAATATGACAACGTTACCTCTAACTAGAGATGGACGCGAGTGATGTCCTCCCAGATTGCGCTCTCGCATGGATTACTCGAGTAGTCACATACACACACACACACACACACACACACACACACACCCACACACACACACACACACACACACACACACACACACACACACACACACACACACACACACACACACACACACACACACACACACACACACACACACACACACACATTTTAATGATTGAATTACTGCACTGTATGTAGGTAAAGTTTTTAAATGGTATTTAGTCTTGTACAATGTACGCGCAGCTTTCCAACAGGATATAAAATACACCTCGAAGGCAGATTGCGGCTGTTTGAGTCAGTTTGAGTCAGTTTGATGCAGTTAAACCCTCCACAACCCTTCCTCTAATCTGGAACTAAAGGCCCCACTCTCCAGGGAGGGCAGGCCTATGACTTAATCACCACATATTTATTCCGTCCAGATCACCCTGAAGACTACAGCAGCCTACTGCACCAGCTGTGTGTGTGTACGTTCAAACTTATCTTAGTTATAACGTCAATTCTTACTAAGTTGTGATTTACGCACCACTGACATAATAATAATGGTTGCACCATGTTTACACAATTACACATTTCCTAGGGTAGGTGTAAATCAGACAATGTCACAGAATTATACTCACGAATGGTGTATAACAGCAGTTGTTTAGCCACGCAGCCTAATTTCTTCCTTCATTGACATGCTGTTTTGCAACACAGTGATCCAGCAGAGACCCAATTTACATGATATTTCAATATGGATCTAGCTTCACCGCAAGGTGCCACGATGCCAAGAGACTCACGCCAGCCAGCCAGCTAATGCGCACGGTAACCACGACGCTGGAACTCTTTGATCACTTGCATTGGTTATGACCTTACGTCATGAATGAATAAATGAATGAAAACTTTATTTAACAGATTGCAGAATGGGTACAATACAGTACGGCTCAATACACACAATTGTTAAGGGGATGCAGACCAGAGAAAGACTTTCGTCTTGTTTACATCAGGGTCCCCCATTTTCAATTCATAATGACATTTATGACATACACAACATACACAACATACATGACATTTATGGCATAGGGACATACATGACATACAGGTATTTAGTACTGTTACATTTGTGACATATACGATATGCAAATATACAGTACTGTTACCCATAGATCCTGACAGAGTATATACATATGATGGGGAGGGGACTGTACATTCGGAGGGGGTGGGTGGGTGGGATAGAAATATACATACGGTGGGGAGAGAATATATACATAATGATGTGGAGGAGACAGTACATTAGGAGGGGGTGGGTGGGCGGGAGAGAAATTATTTAGGTTACTACGCCCTGTAAGTAATCACGGTGCAACCAATTCTATACCGGAGTCTTAAGGCGAGCACAGAAAGACTCAGAAGAAGCTTCTATCCCCAGGCCATCAGGCTGCTAAACGAACAATAAACACTATGCAACAACCATCAAATGCACACAGCACACACACCCACACGCACACACTCACTCAAACAAACAACACACTGCAGCACCCACTCTCCACACTTTAGATCACACAAACACACTTTACACTTTATATTTATTGATAAAGGATTTGCACTACAACTCGTACACCTACTGTAAATTGTACCTAAATTGCACCTCATCCCATTTCTGCCTTGCACTATATAGTATTGTATATTAGTACACTGCACAGTATTGTATATTATATGGTAACTCAGTTACGTCTATTCTGCATCGAACATTGTACATATGTCTAAACTGAACACTGTGACCTCATTTTTTTTACTTCTAATTTTACTATGTTATTTTATTTCATACTTATGTTGTCTTGCACAGTCTCTGGAGCGTAACAGTAAGAAGCATTTTGTATAAAAGTATTCTGTACTTCTGTATGACAACTATTAAAGAAACTTGAAACTTGAACTTGAAACTCTAGCAGTTGATTTAGTTACACAATTTGACTCATGCAGTATGTAATAATGTAACTTTACTTTACTTTATTTGTATGGTACTTTTCATACAGAGGTTGCAGTTCAAAGTGCTTCACAACAGTAAAAAAAATAGAGGCATAAGCGAGCATAAAAAGAAAAAAATGTAAATACAAAGAGATAGAGAGGTAGCAAGGTAAGGCAAATCACAGTTCTTCAGTAATACAAATAATAAAATAGAATAGATTAGATAGAGTAAAAAAGTGCGGTTTGATTCAGTTTAAAATAGGCTAAAAATTATAAAATAGAACGGACAGTAAAAAAGTGTGATAAGATTGTTGAATAAAAAAATATATAACAACAGAGCAGTGTATCGCTCTTAATACTTTGAGTTTCTTTACAAAGTTCTAACATACAACAGAGCATCGCTCTAACATACAACAGAGCAGTCCGTCGCTCTAACATACAACAGAGCAGTCCATTGCTCTAACATACAACAGAGCAGTCCGTCGCTCTTAACATACAACAGAGCAGTCCATCACTCTAACATACAACAGAGCATCGCTCTAACATACAACAGAGCAGTCCATCGCTCTAACATACAACAAAGCAGTCCGTCGCTCTAACATACAACAGAGCAGTCCGTCGCTCTAACATACAACAGAGCAGTCCGTCGCTCTAACATACAACAGAGCAGTCCGTCGCTCTAACATACAACAGAGCAGTCCGTCGCTCTAACATACAACAGAGCAGTCCGTCGCTCTAACATACAACAGAGCAATCCGTCGCTCTAACATACAACAGAGCAGTCCGTCGCTCTAACATACAACAGAGCAGTCCGTCGCTCTAACATACAACAGAGCAGTCCGTCGCTCTATCATACAACAGAGCAGTCCGTCGCTCTAACATACAACAGAGCAGTCTGTCGCTCTAACATACACCAGAGCAGTCTGTCGCTCTAACATACAACAGAGCAGTCTGTCGCTCTAATATACAACAGAGCAGTCCGTCGCTCTAACATACAACAGAGCAGTCCATCGCTCTTAACACTGAGTTTCTTTACAAAGTTCAGTTTTGATTTACAACAGAGCAGTGCTCTTAAATGATAGTGCATAGGAGGTAGTGAGATATAATTTGCATAGAACCGACACATGAATTTGATTGGAAGTGTATGAAAGTAGGTATGGGTAACAATAGTGCAGGTAAGGTACAATTTGTCAGGATATCCCTGATGTTTCATTGAAACGCCTGAGCAAAGAGATAGGTTTTAAGCTTTTGAAGATGTCTAGCAAGTTGGCTTCCCTCATCTTTTTCTGCCGAAGACTTCGCAATCTTCTTTGAGGAGAAAGTGGAGAACATCCGCAGCTCCTTCTTCCAACCCCCACCCATTCCAAATGCTGAATCGAGAACCTCATCCTTCACTCTGTCATCTTTCTCTCCCATTACAGAAGCCGAGACCCTCACACTGGTAACGTCGAACCGTCCGACTACATGCCAGCTGGACCAGCTACCCTCCCCACTCCTCCGAACCATAGCACCGGACATCCTCCCATTTCTAACTGCAACCATCAACTCCTCACTCAACTCGGGGGTGGTCCCCACCTCCCTAAAACAAGCCAGAGTCACGCGGCACGCCGCTCATAAAAAAACCAACCCTGAACCCCACCGTCTCCTCCAAACCATAGCACCGGACATCCTCCCATTCCTAACTGCAACCATCAACTCCTCACTCAACTCGGGGGTGGTCCCCACCTCCCTAAAACAAGCCAGAGTCACGCCGCTCATGAAAAAACCAACCCTGAACCCCATCGTCATAGGCAACTACCATCCTGTCTCTCTTCTCTCCTTCCTTTCTAAAACACTTGAACGTGCTGTATCCAACCAACTTACTGCTTATCTCTTACAGAATGACCTCCTAGACCCTTATCAGTCTGGCTTCCGGACTGGCCACTCCAGAGAAACGGCCCTCATAGCGGTCACAGAGGCACTTCACTTAGCAAAAGCGAAAGGCCTCTCCTCTGTCCTGATTCTCCTAGATCTATCTGCAGCCTTCGACACAGTCAACCATCAGATCCTCCTCGCGGCCCTCGCAGGAATGGGAGTGGCTGGCTCAGCGCTGACATGGCTGACATCATACCTCAATGACCGCTCCTACCAAGTGTCATGGAGAGGGACCGTGCTGGCCATGAGATTACACACTAAAGCTGTGGGACGAGTGGAGCGGGGGATAACAGGATGTGTGGGGCGGGTTTGACAGATGAGTGATGTAATTAACCCTTTCACTGCCACACGGCAGAATCCGCGGAGCTAATGATGCTAATGATGGAACATCGCCGTCGGTTGTGTGATAGTAAAGGGCTAACCTTCTGTATTGTCACAGTGAAAGGGTTAACCGGCTGTCGTGTGGCAGTGAAAAGGGTTAAGTAATACGAGGGAGTGCTGGTGGTGGCTATATCACCATGGAAACCAGGCCGTGGGCAGAGTCTACTGGTCTCCTGCGGACGCCATGGAAACCAGGCCGTGGGCGGAGTCTACTGGTCTCCTGCAGACGCCATGGAAACCAGGCCGTGGGCGGAGTCTACTGGTCTCCTGCGGACGCCATGGAAACCAGGCCGTGGGCGGAGTCTACTGGTCTCCTGCGGACGCCATGGAAACAAATCAACACTGAGTGGATGCAGGATGTAGCGGAGGATAAACCCACCTAAACTCAGTTTAAACATGTCTGTTTATTAACCCTTTCACTGCCACACGACAGCCGGTTAACCCTTTCACTGTGACAATACAGAAGGTTAGTCCTTTACTATCACACAACCGACGGCGATGCTCCATCGGTTGTGTGATAGTAAAGGGTTAACCTTCTGTCGTGTGGCAGTGAGGGCCTGGTCTACAAGATACACTACACGACCAAGGTACCCATGTACATGTCAAAATACTTCCCAAAGGTCAGTGAATACCACGATCACAACACCAGAGGGAGCTCCACAAATCATGTTAAACCCAGATTCGGCTCAAACAAGGTACTAAACACGTTTCGCAATTATGCCACATCAATGTGGAACGCCCTACCCAAAGCTGTAAAGGAATGTGAATCACTACCCACTTTCAAAAACACTCTCAAAAAACACCTACGGGAGACTGCAATTCGAATATGGCCCCTGTAAATGTCCTAACACAACCCCCTCCAATTGAAAATGGGGGACCCTGATGTAAACAAGACGAAAGTCTTTCTCTGGTCTGCATCCCCTTAACAATTGTATTGAGCTGTACTGTACTGTACCCATTCTGCAATCTGTTAATAAAGTTTTCAATCAATCAATCAACGCTGTGATTGGAGGATCAAGAAAAGAGGGCAGGGTTTGAGATAGGTCCATTGGAATCTACTTTGTGTGCAACGTGGACTATATTTCAAGTGTTTTAGTCGCTTTGTACCGACAGGAGCTTGACCCCATTGACTTTACATTGGCTTGTGGCTAACGAGCTGGAGCTAGCAGGAGGAACAGCTTGACCCCATTGACTCTACATTGGCTTGTGGCTAACAAGCTGGAGCTAGCATGAGGAACAGCTTGACCCCATTGACTCTACATCGGCTTGTGGCTAACGAGCTGGAGCTAGCATGAGGAACAACTTGACCCCATTGACTCTACATTGGCTTGCGGCTAACGAGCTGGAGCTAGCATGAGGAACCGCTTGAAGATGCTCAGATGCTCAGATGATACTGCTCTGATCGGTCTCAGGTTGAACGTTTCAATGCCACTCTGCAAAATATCTTAGCCACAACAGCTGAACGCTGCCACTGGGATTGGGATATCATGATTCCCTATGCTGTAATGGCCTATAGGGCAACAAAGCACAGCTCCACTGGGTTTACCCCCAACATGATGTTGTTTGGGCGGGAAGTGACTGAGCCAATTGACCTGGTGGCTGGTCTGGCACCCGGCCATGAAAGTGCCCAGACTCCTCCACAGTATGTCACTCAGCTCCGTGAAAGGCTGGAGCTTGCTCACCAGATCGCCAGAGATGCCCTAGGTCAGTCTGTGGAACGGGCCAAAAAGCAATATGACAAGAACGTTTGCCGCACTCTGTACCACACAGGTGATGCTGTCTGGCACCTAGTAAAAGGCACCAAGAGAGTAAGAGATAAGGTGAGGAAATTCTTGCCATTATACGAGGGGCCATACTTTGTCCTAGGCCAACTGGACGACTTGGTGTACCGCATCAAAAAGGGGCCTAAGGCAAAAGTCAAAGTAGTGCACCATGACAAACTCAAACCATACCACTCCCGTACCCTGTTGGATAATGTCTGGGTCATCGAACAAGCACAAGTCTGGAACCCTACTGACGTTCTACCACCCATTCCAGATACCAGCCTCATCGACTCTGACCTGTTCCTGGCTAATCTGTTCCCGGATACGGCGGCGGGGAGTGATAGCGGACAGGAAGCAGAGTCATCTACAGACATTCCCTTGAGCCCTGTTGCTTTCCCCTCTTCGCCACACACAGCCCAAGTCTCCTCGAGTACAGAGGAGGTTCATGCTAGTGGGGGTAGTGCAGTGCAACATACTCAAAAAGCAACGGTTATGGACTCCACTCAGTGCCAAACATCCAGGGGCAGGTCTAGCAGGACCAGGAGACCCCCAGATAAATATGGAGAGTGGGTGACTTACTAAAAAAAAAAAGGTTATATTACTCCTGTTTAAAGAAAAAAATAGTTGAAAGGAGTTTGTTGTTTGAAAGACTTTGTATTGTTTTGGTTAAAGAAAAAAACTTGAGGCACTGTGGCATCATGAGTAAATTTACTTTGGTGGTGATCTTGTTTACGGTGAGAAAAGTGAGACCATACAATTATTTTGGGGTGAACAGGTGAAGCAGGTGTTTTACTCAGTTAGAAGCTAGAGAGGATACTGGGAGGTTGCCTTTAATATTGAGTTAGAGCTGTGGTTATATTGGGGCTGTATTCGTTGCGTTGTAGGTGTGTTTCATGCTTCTTTTTCAGAGTGTGTTGGAACCTCAGAAGCACTGAAAGGAGGTGGACTGTTTAAACTCCTAACACTGCACTACCTTCCACAATTTCACCCTGTTCTCAAGGGAAACAACTATCTTAAGGATTATAATGGACTGTTTCTTATGGACTGTTACTCCGTCAAGGGGAGATGTTCTTGGGCATTGTGACCCTAAAGGACTCCAGAGACTCAAGGTGTGTTCAAAAGAAAAAGAAAAAAGTCTATGTAATCTGTTTAGGATATTTTGTGTGTAGTCATAGGGGTGCTGGAATGTTATTATATTTAATTGTTAATTGCCATCCAGAGTGGGGGTAGTGTTATAAGATTATGGTCTGTTCCTTTAAGAGGGAGGCACCCACGCATACAGGTCAGCTACGCAAGGAGCGAATATGTGATGAGACAGACTGTGTGTACACAGGAACAACAGAAGCAGGTAGCTTGTTGTGAGATATGTAACGTTAGTCAACAACATGATATGAAGAATACAATGGAAATAAATGCACAGTCCTGAAGATAACGGTTTCCAGTGGTTTATTGTCACCACCACACATCAAGAGGGATTTACCCCGAAGTCCGGACAGTATGTTAAAACAGTACGTGACTGTACATGACCACTTCGGCCCTAGAGTGAAGATAACACTCTCCTGTACTCTTACTAAGGTTCGAGTTAACACAGAAAAAGGTAACACCAGACTATGACCACCAACTGCCTCGCCAGCCGTGTATCAATCTTGGATGCAATGATAAAGTGACCACACTGACTGTGTCGATGGCTGTAACTACTGTAGCTACAGTAACAAGCCAAGTCTGTCCCATTTGCCGTGTGCCGCCTGGTATCACATGCCAACTAGATCCCTGAAAGCGAGTGGCTTCGGATGAGTCCTGTTAACGTTAGACTCAGCTACCAGCTTCGTTGAAGCATGGGCAGTAGATAGGATCTTTGAGCCAAGACACAAATTACATTTAACTAAAACGTTCTTTTCTTCGTGCTCGACAAGAGAAATTGTGAGAATATCCATCTGTAGAAATGCACGTTTTTCCGCTGCCGCTCGCTACCAATCTATAACGAACCATTCAGTATTTAATAACATCATTTTTAATCATTGGGCATGGGGAAAGGTATCTTTTTTGATTTGGTCAAGTCAAGTCTAAAGTCATCAAATTCGTGACTCAAGTCTGACTTGAGTCCAAGTCATGTGACTGGAGTCCACACCTCTGCTTGGAGGACCTGCACACCCAGAGGGAAGTGGGCATTTGTAACAGCAGAAGAAGAAGAAGAAGAAGAAGAAGAAGAAGAAGAAGAAGAAGAAGAAGAAGAAGAAGAAGAAGAAGAAGAAGAAGAACAAATACAGTCACAGCTGTTCCCAGGATATAAAGTCAGTTTAGCCAAAAAGAAAACACAGATGATACTTCAGTGACCAGTATGTTGTTGTTTTATTATGTTTGTTTGGAAAATGTTCACTGACCTGGAACCACGAATTGCAGTGAAGATGATGCGTCACGGAGAACTGTCATATTGAAACGATCATGTGGCCTTCTGCTCTATATACTTCAAACGCTGCTGCTGGTATGCACACACATCTCTGTCTCGCACATTATTTGCATACTAACAGATCACACGCTGAAAAGTGCACACTATATAGTATGTAGCACGCATGGAGAAACTGGAGGCGGCCGAACGTACTTAGGGTGACATTTCAAGATGGAGAGCGAGTCGATACAGAGCAGCAGCAATGGCCGCTTATCACCACTAGATGTCACCAAAACGAACGCAAATGAGGATCTTGTTGATGACCAGTTTAAAGATTAACAAAGACACACAAGCATAACATGGGTAACATGACCCCTATAAAAATGCTTTACATACAGTACTGTGAAATAAATCCACAATATCCTTCTGACTGTGTCATTTAGGGTCTTATGTACATAATAATAATACACATCTACAAAGTATTAGAAATTAGTTTCAATCCAAATTTGAAATAATTGTCATCATTTGAGTTTTTGTAAACTACTGGCTTTGAATTGTGCAGCATGGTCATGTTCGGACATTTATTACTGTAACTGAGGGGTACAATTCCCTGACTGTATTACTAGATATGATACTTACTACCACTACCTTTGTACTTAATATTCGGCCACCCAGTACTCGGCATAAATATATTATGATGAACACTGTCACGTAGATGAAACGGATCCAACACAAATGTACGAATTAGAAATAGGTCTTTATTTCTACACAGCGATGGTGTGTAGAGCAAGCACTTAATCAAATCAATCACATTTATGAATGGGAATTAGTATGCACTTTTATGGCAAGAGTATTCGTCGGTATATCAATAGAGAATGTCCAATCTCTGAAGGCGCAGGTGGTACATATACGACCTGGAATAGTTAAGGAATAATAGCAATGATACTTTAATGATTATAGAACTGGATACACTAGGGGGGAATTCCGGTCGCTTGTAAGACAACTGGAGAAGGGGGGGGGTGGTAGAGTCTGGCTGTATCCGTCTGGCCGAGGGTATCCTGGGAGAACCCACGGTTGTGCGGCTCGGTGCCTCAGCGATCCTCGATCCACAGATGAAAGCAGTTGGACTCTCTGTGGGCCGGCTTCCTTCGGTCCACGATGGAGAGACGTGAAGCGACCTCGTCGTGTAGAGCGTCTCCTCACCTGTCGTCCTCTCCGGGGGGGGGTTTTCCAACACACGGCAGTGTTGGTCTTTATCCATAGAATAATCACTGTATACAAAGCATAATCCGTGCCTGGGAAGGCGGGCTGTCGTCGGTAGAATAATCCGGTATGCAGGTCCACTCGCTCGTCGGCTCTGGGGCTCCTAGGGTGCAGCCTCACATGGGGTTGGCCACCCTGGATAAGCAGCCAGTTCTCTGCCCGAAACTATGGGGTACTGACTACGATAGTATTCTCACCGCACGAAGCACTACATATGAATAGACTATTATTAGCTTAATAGACTACGTCCAACTCGACGATATAGTGCCAAATATGACTATTCAAATATTAATATACACGATGTCTCAATACCGATGGTAGGCCGAACTTGGCCTTACTCCCACACGTGGCGTCGCGGGGAGGCTTTACGTCTGTCACTCTATTGGAGGGTAAGAAACTGGACTAAAAAGGAAGTCCTACTTTAGTAGCGCAGTATATATACGCACTATGAACAAATAGTACCGTTAGTGGTGCGGTAGCCAGATTCCTACGCGGAACTAGGACTTGTTCGTACATGTTGAGCGGTACGTTTGAACTGGGTCTGGGGGGTATGGCAGCCTGGCACCAAGGTCTCGACCAATAGTAGAATGGAGACTATTATGGGATGTTCAGTAGGCTAGAATGGATATTCAATGCATATTGTACAAGGAATATACAAGGGATATCAAGGAATATTAGAGAATATACAAATACAATTAAATATATATATATAATAAATATATATATTCGGCTTAATCTGGCCCTTCACAACAGCCACCCCCTGATTGGTCCCAGACCTAATCAGTTAAGCAGAGACAGATTAATCGCGTTGTCTATTTACACATAAGGGTTTGCTGTAGGGGTCAGTCAACTTCACAAAGTCATAGGGTTATAGGGTCATGGTCATCATCGATTGTGTCTGGGAGTCGGGGCAGTTCTATGAGCCTCGCCACGGGACGGGTGTAAGTGCGACCCTGGACAAGCACTTCAGCTGCTCGGACCTTGCCGTCGGCACCGGTGATCACTTTGCTTACGCGGCCGGCCGGCCACATAGCTCTGGGCAGTGATTGATCAATAATCATGACGACTGTTCCTTCTGTCAAATTGTCTCTCTCCTTTACCCACTTCTGGCGGGTCTGTAGAGACGGTAGGTAGTGCAGTAGGAATGTCCTTTGTTGTGCACTCTCTATGGTAGTGCAATCATCTATGTTGGGGTCTACGGAGATAACAGTGCTCAATCCACAGAACACAGGCTTCTTATTCTCAGCCTCCTCCTGACTGGCTTCCCTCGGGATAGGCGTGGGCCACTCTCCTTCCGGGAGCTTTAGGAATGCTCGGCCGTCACTGTAGACATTGCGACGGGTGAGGTCATCTAGGGGCATTCCCCGGGTGATGACGTCAGCTGGGTTCTGTTTCGTATCAACGTAGCGCCACTCTGTTTCTCCGGTTAACTCTTCGGTTAAGTCTTGAATCTCGGTGACTCTGACTCCCATGAAGACTTTGTACTTGCATGAGTCCGATTTGATCCAGGCGAGTACTGTCGTGGAATCTGACCACAGGATTGTTCTAGACACCGGTATGGTGAGCTCACGTTGGATGAGCGTGGCTAGGTGCGCTCCGGCTAGGGCTGCGCAGAGCTCTAGGCGTGGGATAGATTGTTGCTTGCGTGGGGCTATTCTCGAGCGGGCGAGGACAAATGCTGTGTAGATCTCTCCCCCCTCTTCTTGGGCCCGCAAGTAGGCTACTGATCCGTATGCGACCTCTGAGGCGTCACTGAAGACGTGTAAGTCCATTTTACATGTCTCTGGCCTCACCGTGGGTGGGAAGTAGCTTCGGCGCATATTAACGCCTGGGAGTGAGTGGAGCTCCATCTCCCACTCTCTCCAGGTGGATGCAAGGTGTGCGGGAATGGGGTCGTCCCAGCCCTGGTCCTTGTCCCACAATGCTCGTACAATCATTTTTGCCCTGGTGGTGTACGGTAGAATACATCCTAGCGGGTCATATTGTCGGGCGAGTGTTGTGTACACACTCCGTCTGGTGGTCGGCGCCGCCGCCGGCCTTCCCTGCTCCGTAGTCAGGGGCTTGTGTCTGTAGTGAAGCGAATCTGTTTTGAATCGCCACACCAATCCCAGGGTCATCTCCTGGGCTTCTCCCGGGATTGTAGCCATCCAGGTCTCGCTGCTGGCTGCCTTGTCCTCGGAGGAGAGGCTGCGCAGTACTTGCGGATCGCTGCTGGCCCACTGCCTGAGATCAAAGCCGCCTTTGATCAATGAGGCGCGGAGTTTAATCAGGAGAGCCTCGGCTTCTTCCTGGGTTGAAAGGCTTTGTAGACAGTTGTCTACGTAGAAGCTGTTCTTTACGCTGTGTCGGACCTCTTCGTCCGCTGCTGGGTCCTCTGCTACATGTTTCTGTAGTGCAAATGTAGCACAGCAGGGGCTGCACGTCGTTCCGAAGGGGAGGACTTCCCATTGGTAGATGGCTGGGTGCTCATCTCCTGGCTTCTCTCTCCATAGGAACCGTAACAGGGGCTTGTCCTCCTCTACTAATCTCACCTGCAGGAACATTCCTTTAATGTCCCCGCTGATGGCCACCTTTTCCTGGCGGAAGCGGAGTAGAACGCCGAGTAGGGAGGGGCCGAGTGTGGGACCGGGCAGTAACTCTTTATTCAGATTTTGGGATCCGATCTGGTAGCTGCAGTTAAATACTATGCGGTCTTTACCGTTGTGATGGACCTTGTGGTGAGGCACGTACCACGATTCAGTGGTCTGGTCAGCCTCTTTAATGTCCATCTTTGTGACGTGTCCCGCTGTGATGAGCTTCTCAATCTCAGCGCGGTATACACTCTCTTGGGCGGGGTTCTTGGCTAAGCGCCGCTCCGTGTTCAGCAGGTACCGTTCTGTGGCGTCTGTCTTGGCGTGGAAAGTAGGCATTCCTTCTCGCCGCAGGAGTGGCGTGGCGTATCTCAACACGCCGTTGACCGGGACTCTCTTGGTCCCTGTCTCGAGGAGGTGAATGGCGTAAATGTCATCTTTAGAGCGAATGTCTTTCTTTCCGTTCTTAAAGGGCATTTGTTCCAAGGTCCATAGCCGCTCTACGTGTTGCAGGAGTGCGGTTTCTCCCTCTGTGACTCGGGAGTGGAGACATCTAGTGGCTGTACTTCGGTTGAGAGATTTGGCGAGCGGGCCTTGGAGAGTCCATCCCAAACGGGTCTCGACTGCTGCAGGACAGCCTCGGGGTCCGGTATGAACCCGGTCTATCGGGACAATGAGGTCTGCATGGTCGGAGCCTATCAACAGGGTCGGCATAGCATTGTCTATGAGCGGGATCGGTAACTTGCGCAGATGTGCATATTTCTCCATCAGCTTGGCGACGGGGTATGTGTACCGCGACAGTCCTATTCCTTGGCTGGTGAAAGCGTCTGTAATCTGGTACCGTCGCTCAGGCTGGCCGCTTGCTGCGATAGAGAATGAGACATTCTCGCCCTTTATCGTCTTCAAATCTCGTCTTATTGTCCGAATTGTCATTTGGGTTTCGCTTCCCCGCAGCTCTAGCTGGGCCGCAGCGGAGGCGAGCAGAAGGGTCTTCTCTGACCCGTCATCGAGGACGGCGTAAGTGTCCAGGACTTTATTCTGGTAGCTTAGTGTCACACGCACTACTTTTAGGAGTACTCGGGCTCCACTGCTGCTGGCGGGATCGTTGTACATGACGCTCGCTTTGCTGCTGGATGGTGCGGGTGAAGGGCGCCGTCTGTTACTGTCGTGAAGTATGTCCAGATGGGCTCCATCGCACTTGGTGCACCTTTTCTTTAAGCGGCATTCGGCTGCCATGTGTGAGCGCGCACAGCGAAAACAGCGTTTGTTGGACTTTATCCATTGACTTGCTTCCTCCGCGTTCAGCTTGGGGAAGGAGTCACATTGCGCTAGCCAGTGTTCTTTCTCACAGTAGGGGCACACTATCTTCCACTTCTCCGTTCTGGAGGGGGTACTGTGGCTCCTGCTGCTCGGTACTGACTCCGATTGGTGCATCACAGTCACCGATCTTCTTCCATCATTTAGTCGTCTGGTTCCTTCTCTGGAGCCAGGGGTGCTCCGTCCGAATGTATCTAGCCGTAGGCTGCTGACTTCTCTCGCCAGGAAGTCTGCTAGATCGAGGAGGTTCGGTTCGGGGCCATTCGGGTCTCGGTGGTCTCTCTGCCGCCTAAAACGCTCCTGTCGAGCGGGCGGCAGCTTCTCCAAGATCCTTTCCACATTTGAGTTGGCGTAAAGTTCATGCCTCCCCTTCTCTCTCTGCGCTCCCAACATCCCTACCAGGGACTGCACTCTGATGGACAGGTCGTCCAGTGCTCGATTGTCTATTGCTGGGGGTAAGCGGTCGATGTGTCGGATCTCCTGGATCACGTAATCCCATATGCGCCCATACCTCTGGTCCAATGCTACCAGCGCTGCTGTGTATGGGGTGGTGGAAGTCGCGTAGGCGAGCGCTATATTATGTGCACGGGGTACCTTTAAGTGCTTCAGTAGGATGGCGTATTTATGGCGTTCATCCAATACATCCACCAACATGGTCTCCAGACACATGCGGAGTTCTGTATACTGGGCCCGGTTCTCTTGGGTGAAGTCGGGTACCATAGGCGTGCCAATGTATGACGCTGACTGTGGATACATCGGCGAGCGTTGGGGGAGAGGCCTCCTAGGCGAGTCTCCTCCCGCTCCTTGGTATGGGCTGGTACCGGCAGTGTACCATGGCCCGCTTGTCCAGGTGCTGTTCCTCGGTGCGGGTCGTGCGTCGTGCTCACCCGGGTATAGAGTCGGGGGTCTGTAGCGCAGCTCCGCGGGAGTATAGCCTGGGCTGTACCGGACCTCCTGGTCCGGTAGAGTACTGTGCTGTCGTCGGGCGTGGTTCTCCTCCTCTTCCTCTTCGTCTTCAGTTAGGTCATCCAGTGCTTGTAGTCTCTGGTTTAGCCTCTCCACAGGATATGCTGCTCCTTCCCGGTTGCTAGGTCTCGCTTGGACCGGTGGGGGGAGGTGGTCTGTGGGGGGTATAGACCTCGTCTGTTGGTCAAGTTCAGGGTTGTTTACTCGGCTAGGGGATGCCGCCCTGGAGGTGTGTCTAGACGAGTTCCTGGAGCCTCTGGCGGAGGGAGAGGGTGTTGTCCGTCTGATCAGCTGTTCTATTAGTTGCGCTTGCTGTCTGTCGCGCTCTGCGTCCCATAGAGCACCAGCAGCTGCTCGCTGGCTGTCTGCTCGGTCTCGGGCCACATTCTCTTCCCTCTGAATGCGTCTTATTTCTAGACGTATATGCTCTTCTTCGCTCCGCTGCTGGATCTGCAGTCGGTCGCGTTCAGCAGCGGCGTTCAGGCTGATGAGGAAGGCCTGCTGTAGGGTCCTCTCTGCCTCGCTGGGAGAAGGCGGTTGTATAGGGGAGCCTTCCCTCGGGGTACTCCTTGCGGAGCCTTGGAGCTCTATCTCCACGGTGCTCTCCCCGTCTTCTTCCGTGCCGAGTTCTCTCTCGGTAGCGTTGTATTCCTCCCGGGACTCATCGGGGACTACTTCTTCAGTACTGGCGGGGTGTGAAGTCATGTCTGGTTCCCACTGGTCCCCACCGTGAACTTGGTCAGTTACATTAGAACCCGTAGGGGCCTCTATGGTCGGGGTAGTCTGGGCGTTGGGGTTAGACATACTTTTACTTTCTAGTTTTACCGCGTTTACTGTTAGTAGAAGACTAGGTTGTTGACTGACAGCGTAAGCCTCTAAGTACTGAGGGAGCCGTCGTTCGCGCTGCGGGCGTTGGTTAGGAGGATCGTTTCGTGGAGTGTTCATCATAGGCCATTTCAATATTAATAACACTATATTAATATTACACTAATTACCCTCCGGCTCGAAGGACCAATTGTAACTGAGGGGTACAATTCCCTGACTGTATTACTAGATATGATACTTACTACCACTACCTTTGTACTTAATATTCGGCCACCCAGTACTCGGCATAAATATATTATGATGAACACTGTCACGTAGATGAAACGGATCCAACACAAATGTACGAATTAGAAATAGGTCTTTATTTCTACACAGCGATGGTGTGTAGAGCAAGCACTTAATCAAATCAATCACATTTATGAATGGGAATTAGTATGCACTTTTATGGCAAGAGTATTCGTCGGTATATCAATAGAGAATGTCCAATCTCTGAAGGCGCAGGTGGTACATATACGACCTGGAATAGTTAAGGAATAATAGCAATGATACTTTAATGATTATAGAACTGGATACACTAGGGGGGAATTCCGGTCGCTTGTAAGACAACTGGAGAAGGGGGGGGGTGGTAGAGTCTGGCTGTATCCGTCTGGCCGAGGGTATCCTGGGAGAACCCACGGTTGTGCGGCTCGGTGCCTCAGCGATCCTCGATCCACAGATGAAAGCAGTTGGACTCTCTGTGGGCCGGCTTCCTTCGGTCCACGATGGAGAGACGTGAAGCGACCTCGTCGTGTAGAGCGTCTCCTCACCTGTCGTCCTCTCCGGGGGGGGGTTTTCCAACACACGGCAGTGTTGGTCTTTATCCATAGAATAATCACTGTATACAAAGCATAATCCGTGCCTGGGAAGGCGGGCTGTCGTCGGTAGAATAATCCGGTATGCAGGTCCACTCGCTCGTCGGCTCTGGGGCTCCTAGGGTGCAGCCTCACATGGGGTCGGCCACCCTGGATAAGCAGCCAGTTCTCTGCCCGAAACTATGGGGTACTGACTACGATAGTATTCTCACCGCACGAAGCACTACATATGAATAGACTATTATTAGCTTAATAGACTACGTCCAACTCGACGATATAGTGCCAAATATGACTATTCAAATATTAATATACACGATGTCTCAATACCGATGGTAGGCCGAACTTGGCCTTACTCCCACACGTGGCGTCGCGGGGAGGCTTTACGTCTGTCACTCTATTGGAGGGTAAGAAACTGGACTAAAAAGGAAGTCCTACTTTAGTAGCGCAGTATATATACGCACTATGAACAAATAGTACCGTTAGTGGTGCGGTAGCCAGATTCCTACGCGGAACTAGGACTTGTTCGTACATGTTGAGCGGTACGTTTGAACTGGGTCTGGGGGGTATGGCAGCCTGGCACCAAGGTCTCGACCAATAGTAGAATGGAGACTATTATGGGATGTTCAGTAGGCTAGAATGGATATTCAATGCATATTGTACAAGGAATATACAAGGGATATCAAGGAATATTAGAGAATATACAAATACAATTAAATATATATATATAATAAATATATATATTCTGGCCCTTCACAACAATTACGAAGATTCCGCAATTCACGCCACAGACCAATCATAACTAGAAATGTGAGCTCAGTAGAGCGCAAATCTCCACCAAGCGACACGCCGGACACAGAGCGCTTTTTACAGTATAAGTACAGTATAGTATATTTTTACAGTAGACATACAGTATAGTATCTGTTTACAGTAGAAGTACAGTATAGTATCTGTTTACAGTAGAAGTACAGTATGGTATCTGTTTACTAACCAAGCTAACCTGAACCAAGCTAACCTGAACCAAGCTAAGCTGAACCAAGCTAACCTGAACCAAGCTCACCTGAACCAAGCTAAACTTACCTGAAATAGTCACTGCAGTCACACAGGAGGGCCTTGTGGGCATTCAACTCAGTGCTGTTGACTTTAATAACCACATCACAGAACCTTCCCTCCAGACGCAGCTCATTAAGAATTGTACAGGACATTGTTTCCTTTTCCATGTGGTTATTTTAAAATGGTATCTACAGAATATATTCAAGCTTACAGACAGATAGCCGGAAACAACAAGTGGGATCTTCACTTGTCTTCTGAGATCTGTGATCCTCTGAGAGAATGACTGAATATATACTGTACACAAATGTTCTAGAATGTTCTATTATGACATCATACTGTGACATCACAAATGTTCTAGAATGTTCTATTATGACATACTGTGACTTCACGAATGTTCTAGAATGTTTGATTATGACATCATACTGTGACATCACAAATGTTCTAGAATGTTCTATTATGACATCATACTGTGACATCACAAATGTTCTAGAATGTTTGATTATGACATCATACTGTGACATCCAGTGATGGGAATAACGGCGTTAGTTTTTAACAGTGTTACTAAGAGCGTTCGTTTTTTCAGTAACGAGTAATCTAACGGATTTGATTGATTGATTGATTGAAAACTTTATTAACAGATTGCAGAATGGGTACAGTACAGTACAGCTCAATACAATTGTTAAGGGGATGCAGACCAGAGAAAGACTTTCGTCTTGTTTACATCAGGGTCCCCCATTTTCAATTCATCATTATTATTATTATTATTATTATTATTATTATTATTATTATTATTATTATTATTATTATTATTATTATTATTATTATTATTATTATTATTATTATTATTATTATTATTATTATTATTATTATTATTATCATTATTCAATTCAAGATTACTCTTCCAATCTTAATAACGCTGTTACCGTTACTGCCAAAAAATGAGGCGCGTTACTATGATTGAAGCTGTTTTTTTCATCACGCGAAGGTAAGGAAAAACTCACTAAAACCTAACAATAGGTAAAAATGCTCCACAGGCAGTGTGGAGGAGAGAAACCTTAGAAGGGCCATTCAAGGGGGGATCTCCCTTCTTAGATGTCGGTGATAGTAGTGTTGCAGACTAACAGTTGGTAAGCATGCACTCAAGTGTGTAGTGAAACACAGATGAGTGCATGCAATAGCAACTGAACATTTTGAAAGATTAAAGATAGAGCTGATAGCGATAGCAACTGAACATTTTGAAAGATTGAAGATAGAGCTGATAGCCGATCTATTTGAGGCACAGGGGCGGCGCAGTCAACGACAGACCGGTCCATGAGCATTTTTTGTTCACTCTTGTGTTAGTTGTGTTGTGTTAGTTTAGATGATTAGATTAGATTCTTATATCTGTATGTTATGTATGTTATAAATGTCATGAATTGAAAATGGGGGACCCTGATGTAAACAAGACGAAAGTCTCTCTGGTCTGCATCCCCTTAACAATTGTGTGTATTGAGCTGTACTGTACTGTACCCATTCTGCAATCTGTTAATTAAAATGTTCAATCAATTAGTATATAAATATATTAGTATATATTTATTTTTGGTATAGTGCTTACAACCCTTTCATTGCCACACTACATAAGGTTAACCTTTTACTATCACAGAGGGGTAACCGTCGGTAGTGTGATAGTAAAGGGTTAACCTTATGTGTATTGTCGCAGTGAAAGGGTTAACCGTTTGGTAGTGCAGCAGTGAAAGGGTTAACAAGCATAATTTAATGTTGCCCAGTTGTGGCCTGTTGAGGGGAGAAGACATATCAAAAGTTCCAAAACATCTATTGTGTTTGTATTTGTATGATCCACTATATAAACATAGTAATTATAATATCTACATACATGGCATTTGATTGGAGGCTAGTCTCACTTTGTCCCACAGCAACATTAAAATTGTTTAGATTTGTGTATGTTGTTTATGTAACAAATTTACTTGAAAGTAACGCAATAGTTACTTTCTGAAGTAACTAGTTACTTTTATAATTTGTAACTGAGTAAGTAATTTAGTTACTTTTTGGAAGAAGTAACTAGTAACTGTAACTAGTTACTTTTTAAAAGTAACTTGCCCACCACTGGTGACATCACAATGGAACATGTTTGATTTCAATTTGAATAATTTAAATAATATGTTGACATTAAAAAAGAACAAATAAAATGATAAAAAAAACTACATGAAACAATGATACAAATTATAATAAAATATTTAAGTAAAATGTATAGAAATAAAGAAAAATAAGACAATGAAATAAAGATAATAATTCATTTAAAAGCTATTTTAAAAAGTTAAGTTTTGAGCAGTGCCAACCGAGTCTGCTGTCCTAACAGACTTGGGGTCTGTAGGGTAAGCACTTATTCCCTCCGCCCTGAACATTTATGGAGATGTATGGGCATTTTAAGTCAGTGATAAAAGTGTCTTTCAAGGATAAGTGAGCTCCTGCACTGATTATTATAGTTCAATATTCAATATTTGATCACCAAAACCCCCCAAAAAGCATAAAAAGGCCCCTCCCCGCCCAAAAAGGGCCCCAAAAATAGCACAGGCGCAGTGCCCTTTTCCGCCTTTGAGCACTTGCCCCTCTAAAGTCCTGTGCACGTCCCTGGACTTAACATTGTGCTTACATTTTTTTAAATAAACATTCTTTTTTTAAATGGCTAAAAGTGATTTTGTAATTTTGCAACCGTGGGTCGGTACTTTTAACCCTGTGAGGCCCAAATAAAAAATACATTAGTAACTTCAGAGGCCAGAGGGTGAGACCTATAAACACATGAAGGGTGCCGTGACTGAAAAAAAAGGTTTAGAAACGCTGGTATATGGTGTGGCTCTTTGTGGTACCACAGTGATTTTTGTGGCTCTTAGTCTCTGACTGGTTGGCAACCCCTGCACTAGTGTATACCTCTGTGTTGCTGAAGAAATGATGACAGACATAGTTTATATCTAGTCTTGCTTAGGTGGTAGTTGTTTCTGTGTGTGTGTTGCATGATGTCTCATTCACCAAGGACGTACAACAAAAAGGGCTTTCTCTTAGGGCCATTTGAGACCTTTTGGGCCGATTTTGGGATTCACCACCCATCCCAATAAAACATATATAATTAATATTATATTATAATATATTGTATATATTCATCTTACATTTACATTTAGTCATTTAGCTGACGCTTTTATCCAAAGCGACTTACAAGTTCTGTACGACAAGTCATCAGGAAGGGCACAACTCTATCAGCTGAGCAACAATGTTCATCAAAGTGTTGAGTGCTACAGTGTAGGTTACTTTATTAGGACAAGTGCATGACGGTAAGGTTAGTTAGGGTTAGATTTATTTATTATTATAATTTTTTTCAGATAATGGTTGAAGAAGTGTGTCTTTAGTCGACGGGGAAAGATTGGACGGGTTTTGGCTGTCCTAACTGGGGTGGGTAGTTCATTCCACCATTGTGGGGCAAGGACTGAGAATAGGCGACTTCTCTTTGATGACCCTCCCGGAGCTCGGATAGGAGTCGAAACAAAAAGCCCTTTTTGTCGTAAGTCCGTTGGCGAATGAGACCCCCTGTCTTGTGCTGCTTAGATAATAAATAATAACCCTGTCTTGTGTTGCTTAGAAGATAATAGATAATAACCCTGTCGTGAGTTGCTTAGATCAGTGGTTCTCAACTGGTCTAGCCTCGGGACCCAACATTTTCCTTAGTCATTAAGTCGCGACCCAAATTTTTTAACCACTATGATTTATTTCTATTTTTTTATTTTTTTTTGCAGTAATACACAATCTTTCATGCACTGTTAAAAACATGAAATAAACACAAAAAAGTGCAACAAAAGTGCAGCTAGGGCTAAAAACCCAATGAAATAAAATAATAATAAATAATATAATGCTTCTTAGCAGATTTCTTAGCTTAACATAACAGACCTAAGTTTGGGGGAACTAATGGGATAACTGGGGTTGCAACAAAAGTGCAACTAGGGCTAAAAACCCAATGAAATATAATAATAATAAATAATATATCCTTCTTAGCAGACTTCTTAGCTTAACATCCCAGGGAACTAATGGGATAAATGGGGATGTTGTTTGCTCCTGACAAGAGTCTCAAAGTCTGGGGTGATGGTAGACAAAGCAACTCGGAGGTCATGCTCAATGTCCAATCTGTTCCTCTGCTTTGTCTTCAGCTGGACCAGAGCTGAGAAGCCACTTTCACAAAGATAAGTAGTGCAAAAAAAAAGATATTATAAAAAAAATAATTTATTTTTTTACACATCCGCGACCCACTCAAAATGGCCCACCAGTTGAGAAACACTGGCTTAGATAATAGATAGTGTTGTGAAGGATCAGATTAAACCGAATATATATATTTATTTATGGATATATATTTAATAGTATTTGTATATCGTTTGATATCCCTTGTATATTCCTTGTACATATACACGGAATATCCCTTTATTCTACTACAGCCCATAATAGTTCATTCTCTTATTGGACAAAAGGACCAGGCGCCAGGGACAAGCCCCTGGCGTTCAAGTTCAAAGGTACCGACGAGACATGCCCTTACTAGCCTCAGCTCCGCGCAGGAATACGGCTACCGAAAGCAGAGCGGCACTACTTGTCCACCGTGCATATAAATATGGCGCAAGAAATGTAGAATTCCTCTTAGTCCTTTACCCTTCTACCCAACTAAGTAACAAGACGTGAAGCCTCACCCCACGATACCGCGTGCGGTGTAGTACGGCCTGTTTGGCCTTAGAATAGCAGTGAGACTTCGTGCGAATTAATAGCTGAATTGCCAGAGTTTGGCACCGTATTTCTATTAAGTAATAATAGTCTATTATGTATGGTGCATCGTTCGGTTAGAGTTCTAAAGTGAGCAGCACCCCCATCGTTTCCTCGCGTTATCTAGAGTCTTAACCAGGTTGGGCAGACCACGCGTGGTGCTTTCATCCGAGGAGTTCTAGGCGAGGACGAGTGGACCTGCACATTGGATTACCTACCCCGACGACTGCTGAGCCCTATACGGCATGGAATATCTATTTGCTTTGGTGCTTTGATTTGTGGAGCGGATAATCGCCAACACCGGTGAGTGTTGGATTTACCCCGAGAGGAGCCAAGGTGAGACGGCGCTCAGACCAGACTGAGGTCGCCTCGCTTCTTCTTTGTTGTGGACCGACAGCGACAGCTACAGCTATCGTCTACAAGAGAGCCCAAGTGTATTCATCTGTGGATCAAGGTTCCACGGGCACTGTTTTCTGTACCTGAATTCTCCCTGGAAATCGTTGACCAGACGGGATACAGCCGACGGCTCTCCTACCCCCCCTACTGGCTTACAACCGGCAGGACCCCTACAGTATATCCAGCTATAATCATTAAGTGCCATCGTTATAATTCCCTAAGAGCCAGGTTGTATACTTGCTTCCTGCGTAACCAGAGATTGGACATTCAGTGTTGATTTGCCTACGAATACTCATTTGCCTTACAAGTGCATTCAAATCATAAATGTAATAAGTAACTATTATATGTACCCTTTGCTATATATTAAATATTTGACTATTACCTTTGTGTGGACCTGATTTCATATGTGGGAAAGTGTTCATCATACTTAGATATCGTGTACTGTATGGCCAGTAATTAAAGTACATAAAGCGGTAGTGGTTTAATGATACCATACTTATCAATACAGTCAGGGAATTGTACCCCTCAGTTACAATTGGTCCTTCGAGCCGGAGGGTAATCAGTGTAATATTAATATAGTGGTATTAATATTGAAATGGCCTATGAGGCGGTTAGGTGGCCGAGCGGAGATTGCGTTCGTCACCAGCCCCGGAGCTGAGCTGGATTTGCCTGTTCGAATCCAGCTCACAGCTCCGGGGTTGTCACCAGCTTGGCTGGCCGTCTGCACTGATACAATTGGCTGTATCAGAGGGTGGGAGAAGCTGGCGGGGTGGGTCCGGGTCGTTGTAAACAGCGACTCCTACAGTTCGGTCGGGGCGCCTGCTAAGCGCGGATTGGACGTGAGGGGGATAGTGTGGTCCTCCCACACGCTACGCCCTCTCAATGAGAATCCGCGCTGCCAGGTGAAAAGAAGCGGTGATTGGCTGGACGTGTGTCGGAGGAAGCACGTGGTAGCCTCCACTCTCCCAGATGATCTGACTGTGGGGGGTAAGTGCGCAGCGATCAGGAAGGGACTGGGAATTGGCATACGACTAACATTGGGATGGGAGAAAATCGGAGGAAAATGGAGGGAAAAAAAAAAAAAAAAAAAAAAAAAATGGCCTATGATGAACACTCCACGAAACGGTCCTCCTAAAGTAGAACGCCCGCAACGTAGACGACAGCCACCTCAGTACTTAGAGGATTACGCTGTCAGTAAACTACCTAGCCTTCTACAAACAGTAAACGCGGTAAAAGTAGAAAGTAAAATTATGTCCGACCCTATCAACCAGGATACCCCGACCACAGAGGCCCTAGTGGGTTCTAATGTAACTGACCAAGCTCACGGTGGGGACCAGGAGGGAACTGACACGACTTTACCCCCCGCCAATACCGAAGAAGTAGTCCCCCCAGAGCTCCGGGAGGAAGACAACCCTCCAGAGGTGGAACTCTGCACGGAACAAGATGAGGAGAGCGCCGAGGAGATAGAGCTCCAAGACTCCCCAACGAGTACAGCCAGGAGCGGCTCACCTCTACAAGCGTCTTCCCCCAGCGAGGCGGAGAGGATGCTGTCACAGGCATTCTTCGCCAGCCTGACAGCCTCTACCGAACGCGATCGACTTCAGGGTGAACGCGATCGACTTCAGGGTGAACGCGATCGACTCCAAACGCAGCAACGGAGCGAAGAAGAGCACATACGTCTGGAGCTGAGACGCCTTCAGACGGAAGAGAATATGGCAAGAGACCGGGCCGACGCCCAGCGCGCCGCTGCCGGTGCCCAAAGAGAAGCAGATCTCACCAAGCGCGAAGCCGAGCGCGACAGACTACAAGCGCAGCTAATGGAGCAGCTGATCACCAGGGCAACACCCCCTCCCTCCACAAGGGGTTCCAGAGCCTCGTCAAGACACACGTCAAGGGCACCCTCCCCTAACCGAGCAGGCGACCTTGAACTCGACCACCAGAGAGAGTCTACACCCCCCTCCGAACTCATTCCCCGACCGGTCCAAGTGAGACCCAGCTACAAGGAAGGAACAGCGGACACCGCGGAGAGGCTAAATAGACGACTACAGGATCTAGGTGACCTGGCAGAAGAAGAAGAGGGAGAAGAGGAGAGTCAAGCCCGACAGCAGCACATTACTCCACAGGACCAGGAGGTCCAGTACAGCCCAAGCTATACCCCCGCGGCTCTGCGCTACAGACCCCCGACTCAACTCACGGGTGAGCATGACGCACGACCAGTCCCGAGGAATAGCACCTGGACCAGCGGGCCATGGTACCCTGCCAGTACCAGCCCACCGAGAGGCGTAAGAAGAGACTCGCCCAGGAGGCCTCTCTTCCAACGCTCACCGATGTGCCAGCCATCCATGGCGTCATACACTGGCACACCGACGTTTCCAGACTTCACCCATGAGAATCGAGCACAGTACACGGAGCTCCGGATGTGCTTAGAGACAATGATGGTGGATGTCGCTGATGAACGCCACAAATATGCAATATTATTGAAGCACCTGAAAGTGCCCCGAGCGCACAACATAGCGCTGGCCTATGCCACCTCTACGACCCCATACACCGCGGCTCTAGCAGCGCTGGACCAGAGATATGGACGTATATGGGATTACGTAATACAGGAGATAAGGCATATTGACCGCCTACCCCCAGCAACAGACAATCGCTCACTAGACGACCTGTCTATAAAAGTACAATCCCTGGTAGGGATGCTGGGGGCGCAACGAGAAAAGGGTATGCACGAACTATACGCAAACTCGAACGTCGAGAGGATTTTAGAGAAGCTGCCGCCCGCCCGACAGGAGCGATTCAGGCGGCAAAGAGACCACCGTGATCCTAACGGTCCCGAGCCATCCCTCCTAGATTTAGCCGACTTCCTGGCGAGAGAAGTCAGCAGCCTACGGCTGGATACGTTCGTGCGGAGCACGCCAAGCTCCAGAGAGGGACCTAGGAGAGTAAACGATGGCCGAAGATCGGTGACTGTCATGCACCAATCAGAATCAGTACCGAGCAGCAAGAACCACAGTACCCCCTCGACGAAAGAGAAGTGGAAGATGGTGTGCCCGTACTGCGAGAAGGAACACTGGTTGTCACAATGTGACCAGTTCAAGAAGATGACCGCTGAAGAAGTAAGTCAGTGGATAAAGTCCAACAGGCGCTGTTACCGATGTGCGCGCAGTCACATGGCAGCCGAGTGCCGCCTAAAGAAGAGGTGTAGTCGGTGTGACGGAGCCCATCTGGATGTCCTACACGACAGTAACAAAAGAAAGCCTGCACCATCCAACAGCACAAAGGCAAGTGTTATGTACATTGACCTCGCTAGCAGCAGCGGCGCCCAGGTGCTCTTAAAGGTGGTCCGTGTAACACTGAGTTACCAAGATAAGGTCATGGACACTTACGCCGTCCTTGACGACGGGTCAGAGAAGACCCTTCTCCTCGCGTCCGCTGCGGCCCAGCTGGGGCTGCGGGGGAGCGAGAACCAGATGACGATTCGGACAATAAGAAGAGATCTAAAGACGATAAAGGGCGAGAATGTCTCCTTCACTATCGCAGCAAGCGGGCAGCCAGAGAGACGGTACAGGATTACTAATGCTTTCACCAGCCAAGAAATAGGACTATCGCAGTACACCTACCCCATCGCCAAGCTGATGGAGAAATATGTGCACCTGCGTCAACTACCTATACCGCTCATAGACGGTGCCACCCCGACCCTGCTGATAGGCTCCGACCATGCAGACCTCATAGTCCCGATAGACCGGGTCCATACAGGACCCAGAGGTTGCCCTGCAGCAGTCGAGACCTGCCTAGGATGGACATTACAAGGCCCCCTCGCCAAGTCTCTTAACCGAACAGCAGCCACTAGCTGCCTCCACTCCAGAGCGACAGAAGGAGACACCACACTCCTGCAGCATGTCGAGAGGCTATGGACACTAGAGACAATGCCCTTTAAGAACGAAAAGAAAGACATTCGTTCTAAGGAAGATATCTACGCTATAGCCCTCCTCGAGCACGGGACAAAGAGAGTCAACGTCAACGGAGTGATGAGATACGCAACTCCACTCCTGAGGCGAGAGGGAATGCCCACCTTTCGTGCTACAAAAGAGGCGACGGAGCGGTATCTATTGAACACAGAGCGGCGCCTAGCCAAAGACCCCGCTCAAGAAGCTGTGTACCGCGCTGAGATTAACAAGCGAATCACAGCGGGACACATAAAGAAAATTGACTGGCGACGTCGTGCGCTGCTCCGCGCCTCCCTGATCAAAGACGGCTTTGATCTCCGGCAGCACGCCAGCAGTGACCCCCCAGTATTGCGCAGCCTCTCCCCCGAGGACAAGGCCGCGAGCAGCGATACCTGGATGGCGACCATCCCAGGAGAAGCCCAAGAAATGACACTAGGACTAGTCTGGCGCTTCAAAACAGACTCGCTCCATTATAGACACAAACCCCTGATCAAGGAGCAGGGAAGGTCGACGGCAATACCGACCACCAGACGGAGTGTATACAGAACACTCGCCAGACAATATGACCCGTTGGGATGTATTCTACCTTACACCACCAGGGCAAAGATGATTGTAAGAGCGCTATGGGACAAAGACCAGGGCTGGGACGATCCCATACCCGAACACCTTGCATCCACATGGAGAGAGTGGGAGACGGAACTCCGCTCACTCCCAGGTGTTAATATACGCCGCAGCTACTTCCCACCCACAGTGAGGCCAGAGACATGCAAGATCGACCTGCACGTATTCAGCGACGCCTCCAAAGTAGCCTACGGTTCGGTGGCTTACTTGCGTGCCCAAGAGGAGGGAGGAGAAATACATACTGCTTTCATCCTGGCTCGCTCAAGAATAGCCCCACGCAAGCAACAATCTATCCCGCGCCTAGAGCTCTGCGCAGCCCTAGCAGGAGCGCAGCTCGCCACGTTAATCCAACGTGAACTCACCATCCCGGTGTAAAGAACAATCTTGTGGTCAGACTCCACGACCGTACTCACATGGATCCGGTCTGATTCGTGCAGATACAAGGTCTTCGTGGGAGTCAGAGTCACCGAGATTCAAGAGTTAACAGAAGTAACCAGCTGGCGGTATGTGGACACCAAACACAACCCAGCTGACGTCATCACCCGGGGAATGTCCCTGGATGACCTCACCCGTCCCAACCTTTACAGTGACGGGCCAGAGTTCCTCAAGCTCCCCGAAGAAGAGTGGCCTACACCCACCCCACGGGAGGCGAGCAAAGAGGAGGCAGAGAACAAGAAACCTATGTTCTGTGGGTTGACACACACACTCGTCCTCACAGACCCGGTTCTAGACGATTGCCTCACCCTAGAGAGTGCGCAGCTAAAGACATTTCTGTGGCACCACCCAGAGGTTCAGCCCACAACTGACATTTCAGCAGCTGACTACGAAGAAGCAGAACTCCTTCTACTACAACGAGCCCAGAGAGACTCGTTCCCCGATGAGCTAGCCTGTCTACAGGGAGCAAAGCCCGTCCCATCAGACAGCAGACTGCTTCACCTGGCCCCCGAGAGCGACGCCCATAATCTCATCAGAGTGGGTGGTCGTCTGCAGAGAGCCCCAGACCTACCGGATGACGTTAAGTACCCGATAGTCTTGAACAGCCGACACAAGGTCACAGAGCTGATCATAAAGAAATACGACGAGGATGTGCACCACGCAGGGGCAGAGAGAGTCTTCGCGGAGATCAGACGTCGTTATTGGATACTGCAAGGGAGAGAAGCAGTGCGGCGCTTCCAGCGAACCTGTCTAGACTGCCGTAAGTGGCGCGCGCAGCCCAGTATACCCCGGATGGCTGACCTACCTCCCTGTCGCCTCCGACTCGGCGACAAGCCCTTCCACTCCACCGGTATGGACTGTTTTGGCCCGCTGTATATAAAGAGAGGAAGAGGAACCGAGAAGCGGTGGGGTATTGTATTCAAATGCATGACCACCAGAGCGATACATATCGAACTCCTTCCAACCATGAGCACAGACTCATTCCTTATGGCCTTCCGAAGATTCACATCACGGAAAGGAAAACCGTCTACATTGTTGTCTGATCACGGGACAAACTTCAAAGGCGGAGAAAGAGAGCTGAGAGAGAGCTTCCAAGCTATGGGCCCAGAACTTAAGACCCACCTCGCTCCATCCCAGATTGACTTCCAGTTTAATCCCCCGAACGCACCTCACTTCGGTGGAACCTGGGAACGAGAAGTACGTTCCATAAAGACAGCCCTGTACGCCGTGCTTGGGGCCCAGACTGTGGCGGAAGAAGTCCTAATGACAGTCCTCACGGAGATCGAGGGAGTATTGAACTCAAAGCCCCTCGGTTACGTCTCAAGTGATGTAGCAGATGTCGACCCAGTCACCCCCAACACCCTCTTGATGGGGCGGCTGGACCCCGCGCTACCCCAGACAATGTACAGGCCTGAAGAAGCGAACGGCCGAAGAATGTGGAGGTACAGTCAAGTACTGGCTGACAAGTTTTGGAACAGCTTCCTACTCCACTACCTACCGTCTCTACAGACCCGCCAGAAGTGGGTAAAAGAGAGAGACAATTTGACAGAAGGAACAGTCGTCATGATCATCGACCAGTCACTACCCCGAGCTATGTGGCCGGCTGGCCGCGTAAGCAAAGTGATCACCGGTGCCGATGGAAAGGTCCGAGCAGCTGAAGTGCTCGTCCAAGGACGGACTTACACCCGACCCGTGGCGAGGCTAATAGAACTGCCAAGGCTCCCTGATACTATTGATGACGACCATGACCCTATGACTTTGTGAGTTGACTGACCCTTACAGCGGACATTGAGTAGTGGACAGTGCGGTTAATCTGTCTCTGCTCAGCTAATTAGGTGGGACTAATTAGGGGGCGGCTGTTGTGAAGGATCAGATTAAACCGAATATATATATTTATTTATGGATATATATTTAATAGTATTTGTATATCGTTTGATATCCCTTGTATATTCCTTGTACATATACACGGAATATCCCTTTATTCTACTACAGCCCATAATAGTTCATTCTCTTATTGGACAAAAGGACCAGGCGCCAGGGACAAGCCCCTGGCGTTCAAGTTCAAAGGTACCGACGAGACATGCCCTTACTAGCCTCAGCTCCGCGCAGGAATACGGCTACCGAAAGCAGAGCGGCACTACTTGTCCACCGTGCATATAAATATGGCGCAAGAAATGTAGAATTCCTCTTAGTCCTTTACCCTTCTACCCAACTAAGTAACAAGACGTGAAGCCTCACCCCACGATACCGCGTGCGGTGTAGTACGGCCTGTTTGGCCTTAGAATAGCAGTGAGACTTCGTGCGAATTAATAGCTGAATTGCCAGAGTTTGGCACCGTATTTCTATTAAGTAATAATAGTCTATTATGTATGGTGCATCGTTCGGTTAGAGTTCTAAAGTGAGCAGCACCCCCATCGTTTCCTCGCGTTATCTAGAGTCTTAACCAGGTTGGGCAGACCACACGTGGTGCTTTCATCCGAGGAGTTCTAGGCGAGGACGAGTGGACCTGCACATTGGATTACCTACCCCGACGACTGCTGAGCCCTATACGGCATGGAATATCTATTTGCTTTGGTGCTTTGATTTGTGGAGCGGATAATCGCCAACACCGGTGAGTGTTGGATTTACCCCGAGAGGAGCCAAGGTGAGACGGCGCTCAGACCAGACTGAGGTCGCCTCGCTTCTTCTTCGTTGTGGACCGACAGCGACAGCTACAGCTATCGTCTACAAGAGAGCCCAAGTGTATTCATCTGTGGATCAAGGTTCCACGGGCACTGTTTTCTGTACCTGAATTCTCCCTGGAAATTGTTGACCAGACGGGATACAGCCGACGGCTCTCCTACCCCCCCTACTGGCTTACAACCGGCAGGACCCCTACAGTATATCCAGCTATAATCATTAAGTGCCATCGTTATAATTCCCTAAGAGCCAGGTTGTATACTTGCTTCCTGCATAACCAGAGATTGGACATTCAGTGTTGATTTGCCTACGAATACTCATTTGCCTTACAAGTGCATTCAAATCATAAATGTAATAAGTAACTATTATATGTACCCTTTGCTATATATTAAATAGTTGACTATTACCTTTGTGTGGACCTGATTTCATATGTGGGAAAGTGTTCATCATACTTAGATATCGTGTACTGTATGGCCAGTAATTAAAGTACATAAAGCGGTAGTGGTTTAATGATACCATACTTATCAATACAGTCAGGGAATTGTACCCCTCAGTTACAGATAGTAACCCTGTCTTGTGTTGCTTAGATAATAGATAACACCTATAACCCTGTGTTGTGTTACTAATATAATATATAACACATATAACCCTGTGTTGTGTTACTAAGATAATAGATAACACCTATAACCCTGTGTTGTGTTACTAAGATAATATATAACACATAACCCTGTGTTGTGTTACTAAGATAATATATAACACATAACCCTGTGTTGTGTTACTAAGATAATATATAACACATATAACCCTGTGTTGTGTTACTAAGATAATATATGACCTTAATAACAATACAATGCCAAGTGAAAGCCATTCATGGTCATACTGTTTTCATGCATTTCCCCCCCCCCCCCTTCAAGTGAATAAACACATACATAACTGTGCCTGGTGTGTCTCTATGATGATGCCACATACAATGACATGTGGAAACTACTCTATATGGACATAGTGTTCAGCACTGGGCCTAGTTAGTTTAAATTGTGGCTGTGTCGCCCTCTAGAGGGGAGTGGAGGGTGTCGCAGCTGGTTTCCCCAGCAGAGCTGAGCTGTTGCACAGCCCAAGGGCATCTGGAGATCAGAGCCACTAGCTGGTTGTACTCGAGTGTTTACGTTCCTCTGTTCTCCTCCGTCTCTGTCACTAGACACGACACGAGTCACATGTTTCTGACATGGATCCTGTTCCAAATGTGTATTTCATAACCAGTGATGCCACAGATTACTTGTAAAAATAATCTGATTACTGATTACTGATTACTCCTTTAAAAAGTAATCTAGTTACTTTACTGATTACTTGATTATCAAAGTAGGTTACGAAGTCGTCGTCGTCCCCACTGCTGCTGCCACAACATAAGAATGACAAGAGTTTTTTTTAAATTTTTTATAATGCTTTATTGAAAGTGCATAATGTCATAAATCATGATTGGCTGCTCATTGGCTGTGCGAGCGCACGTCCCATCTCCGGTCTAGCTGACTGTACCCCTGGCTCTCTTATCATCGGCATTATGAGATAGTAACTAAATAGTAACGCACATTCAGTAACTCAGCATTCAATACCATAGTCCCCTCCAAACTCATAGCCAAGCTCAGGGACCTGGGCTTGAACTATGACCTCTGCCAGTGGGTCTTGGACTTCCTGACGGGCAGACCCCAGGTGGTAAGAGCAGGCAACTGCACCTCCTCATCCATCACGCTCAACATAGGGGCCCCCCAGGGCTGTGTTCTGAGCCCCCTCCTCTACTCCCTGTACACACATGACTGCGTAGCACAGCGGAACAACAACACCATCATCAAATTTGCTGATGACACAGTAGTGGTGGGCCTGATCTCTGCCAACGACGAAAGGGCCTACCTGGAAGAGGTAGAGAACCTGTCACAGTGGTGTCAGGAGAACTGCCTCTCCCTGAACGTCAGCAAAACAAAAGAGATGATTGTGGACTTCAGGAGGTCGGGGTCAAGGACTACAGCCCCCTCAGCATCGACGGGGCACCGGTTGAGAGAGTGAACAGTTTCAAGTACCTCGGAGCCCACATATCCGAGGATTTGACATGGACCACACACATTGACAGTGTTGTGAAGAAGGCACGACAACGCCTCTACTTCCTCAGGCGCCTAAGGAAGTTCCAAGTCAGTCAGAAGATCCTTAGGAACTTCTACTCATGTACAATAGAGAGCATCCTGACTGGCAACATCACCTCCTGGTTTGGGAATAGCACTGCACAAGACCGTAGCAGACTACAAAGAGTGACACGTTCAGCCGAACGCACAATTGGAGGGGGGCTTCCCACCCTCCAGAACATTTACAACAAGCGGTGCAAGGGGAAGGCTAAGAGAATTATTAAGGACTCGAGCCACCCGAACAACTGCCTCTTTGAACTGCTGCGGTCAGGCAAGCGATACCGGAGTCTTAAGGCGAGCACAGAAAGACTCAGAAGAAGCTTCTATCCCCAGGCCATCAGGCTGCTAAACGAACAATAAACACTATGCAACAACCATCAAATGCACACAGCACACACACCCACACGCACACACTCACTTAAACAAACAACACACTGCAGCACCCACTCTCCACACTTTAGATCACACAAACACACTTTATATTTATTGATAAAGGATTTGCACTACAACTCGTACACCTACTGTAAATTGTACCTAAATTGCACCTCATCCCATTTCTGCCTTGCACTATATAGTATTGTATATTAGTACACTGCACAGTATTGTATATTATATGGTAACTCAGTTACGTATATTCTGCATCGAACATTGTACATATGTCTAAACTGAACACTGTGACCTCATTTTTTTTTTTTACTTCTAATTTACATGCTATACTATGTTATTTTATTTCATACTTATCTTGTCTTGCACAGTCTCTGGAGCGTAACAGTAAGAAGCATTTTGTATAAAAGTATTCTGTACTTCTGTATGACAACTATTAAAGAAACTTGAAACTTGAAACACAGCCACTTGGAAAAGTAACTGTAATCAGATTACTGGCTGGTAAAAAGTAACAAGTTAGATGACTATTTACTGAAAAAAGTAATCAGATTAGAGTAACTAGTTACTGGCATCACTGTTCATAACGGCAGGGTGTGATACAAGGTGGAGCGAGCTGATGAACTGTTAAACAACATCATAGGAGATCAATGCCATCGGACTCTGCAACCCTTCATTGATTATATAGATACTAGGCAATACATCATCTGTAACTCTAGCTACTCTAGTTTATACCTAATATGAGATGTCTAATAATCACTCTATAAAGCAGCTTTGTACAATTACTGATATATTATATTTCTAATATAAACTTGTATTATACTTTGTAAGTGTGTGTGTGTGTGTGTGTGTGTGTGTGTGTGTGTGTGTGTGTGTGTGTGTGTGTGTGTGTGTGTGTGTGTGTGTGTGTGTGTGTGTAATATAACCTATGTTTTTATGAAACTCTTTTAACTCTTATCAATTTATGTTAACGTATATACAGCACTAATTCTTTGTGAAATGAAAGATGCAAATAAACAGATGTAAAAATAAAAAAAAACAGATCACATGATGTGCTGTCCCGAAACTAACACAGAGATGACACACCATGTGACTTCAACTTAAATACGGTGGGTATAATATACCTAAATATATAACCTGAATGGTTGGTGTGTAAATATGTCAACGGTGGTAAATATATAACCTTATGCTGCTCTGATTAAATGTTATGTTAAAGTGGTATCTGGTCCAGTTATGCTGCTCTGATTAAAGGTGATGTTAAAGTGGTATGTGGTCCAGTTATGCTGCTCTGATTAAAGGTTATGTTAAAGTGGTATGTGGTCCAGTTATGCTGCTCTGATTAAAGGTTATGTTAAAGTGGTATGTGGTCCAGTTATGCTGCTCTGATTAAAGGTTATGTTAAAGTGGTATGTGGTCCAGTTATGCTGCTCTGATTAAAGGTTATGTTAAAGTGGTATGTGGTCCAGTTACGCTGCACTGATTAAAGGTTGTGTGTTAATGTGGTATGTGGTCCAGTTACGCTGCTCTGATTAAAGGTTGTGTTAAAGTGGTATGTGGTCCAGTTACGCTGCTCTGATTAAAGGTGATGTTAAAGTGGTATGTGGTCCAGTTATGCTGCTCTGATTAAAGGTTATGTTAATGTGGTATGTGGTCCAGTTACGCTGCTCTGATTACATCCCATTGAAGTTAACAGGCTTCAAATGTGAAAAAGTATATCATCTTCATAAATTTTTTATTTTATATTGTGTTTTCTATGCAAACATATTTTTCTTCAAAGTAACTAGTAACTGATGGATTCAGATACATGTAGTGGAGTAAAACGTACAACATTTCCCTTGAAATGTAATGGAGTAAAAAAAAGTATAAAGTTCCCTAAAATGAAAATACTCACATGACGTACAAGTAACTCGAAACTGGTACACAACTTGAGTACAAATACTTAGTTACTTTCCACCACTGCCTTTATAATGTATTATAAAGTCACTGTGCAATATTGGAGGCCGTCTTTCATGTTTTGCAAAAGCTCCGTATCCAGTTAGAGCTGCATGAGGCAGCTTCTGGGAGATGAGCGTGAGTGAGTTCACCTGCCCGGCAGCAATAGAGCGGAGCTCTGCATCACTGTTGAAGCCAACGCCAGAGCAACACAGGTCTTCCACAGACTCCCAGAGCAACACAGGTCTTCCACAGACTCCCAGAGCAACACAGGTCTTCCACAGACTCCCAGAGCAACACAGGTCTTCCACAGACTCCCAGAGCAACACAGGTCTTCCACAGACTCCCAGAGCAACACAGGTCTTCCACAGACTCCCAGAGCAACACAGGTCTTCCACAGACTCCCAGAGCAACACAGGTCTTCCACAGACTCCCAGAGCAACACAGGTCTTCCACAGACTCCCAGAGGCACTGGCGGCTTTAAACTGCATTCAAAACCACACCTGGCCCAAACATGTGATTGGTTAACGATGAAGGACGCTGGTGTTTTTGGCCATATATATATAATATATGGTTCTATTTTTTTTACACCACTGGACCACATACCACTTTAACACAACCTATGGATACACAAACGTCATGTAGAATGTGTACTTTTACTTTAGATACTTAAGTACACGCAATAGCAAACGCTTCTCTACATTTACTTAAGTAGAACTTGAATGGAGGGCTTTTACTTTTACCAGTGTACTCATTTAACTGACTATTGCTACTTTCAAGGAGGACAGTAAGAAGGTTAGAGTTGTTATTATTATTATTTCTTTTATTTCAGATATTGATTGAAGAAGTGTGTTTTTTTAGTCGATGGCGAAAGATCGCTGTCATGTTTCAGCTGCTGTCCTAACTGTCGTGGGAAGTCCGTTCCACCATTGTGGAGCAAGGACTGAGAATAGGCGGCTTCTCTTTGATGACCCTCCCGGAGCTCGGGGTAGAAGAAGTGGGTCTGAGGCGGCCAGACGGGCGGAGGGGTCTTGAGGGTGTGTAGTTGGAGACCATCGACCGGACCATTGACCCAATAGGAGAACAGTTTTACACGACTGGAGTCGGGCTACTTTCTAAGTGGATGAAAGTATTTCTTCGGATGGCCTTTGTACCGCGTGCGCGCAGGGAGGGTGAGTCGGAGGAGCATGTTAATGTAAATATGTAACGTGATGTCTGTGGGTTTCATGGCGTCGGCGTGTAGTATCTGTGAAGTATCGCCCCCCGGGGGACGGGAGGCAGGGAGGCGGCGAGAGGACGGTGCTTTTAGATGCAGAGGAAGCAGCCAGAGACCAAATGAAACCAAACAATGAATATGAATATTATATATTAGTGGCACTGTTCACCGTTACGCAAGAATATCCTTTATTGTATTTACCCACAGGGTGGGTTCTGGGTGTCTGTCTGCTCCTTTTCAGCAACACCCTGCTTCGCACTCTGAACACAGTTCCACACATTCACACCTGGGAGCTGATGTCCAGTACAACCACAGTCTGACACTGTTGACCACTAGGAGCTGCCCAGTACAACCACAGTCTGATACTGTTGACCACTAGGAGCTGTCCAGTACAACCACAGTCTGATACTGTTGACCACTAGGAGCTGCCCAGTACAACCACAGTCTGATACTGTTGACCACTAGGAGCTGCCCAGTACAACCACAGTCTGACGCTGTTGACCGATAGGAGCTGTCCAGTACAACCACAGTCTGACCACTGTTGACCACTAGGAGTTGCCCAGTACAACCACAGTCTGACACTGTTGACCACTAGGAGCTGCCCAGTACAACCACAGTCTGACCACTGTTGACCACTAGGAGCTGCCCAGTACAACCACAGTCTGATACTGTTGACCACTAGGAGCTGCCCAGTACAACCACAGTCTGACACTGTTGACCACTAGGAGCTGCCCAGTACAACCACAGTCTGACACTGTTGACCACTAGGAGCTGCTCAGTACAACCACAGTCTGACACTGTTGACCACTAGGAGCTGCCCAGTACAACCACAGTCTGACCACTAGGAGCTGCCCAGTACAACCACAGTCTGACCACTGTTGACCACTAGGAGCTCTGCTCTCCTCCTCCCTCTCATCCTCCTCCTCCTCTTCTTCCACCTCCTCCTCCTCCTCCTCCTCCTCCTCCTCCCCTGCTCATCCCCCTCTCTCCTCTTCCTCCTCCTCCTCCCTCTCCTCATCCTCCCTCTCCACATCTTCCCCCTCCTCCTCTTCCCCCTCCTTCACCTCCTCCACCTCCTCCTCCTCCTCCTCCTCCACCTCCTCCTTCTCCTCCTCCCTCTCCTCCTCCTCCTCCTCCCCCTCCTTCTCCTCCTCCTCCTCCTCCTCCCTCTCCTCCTCCTCCTCCTCCTCCTCCACCTCCTCCTCCCTCTCCTCCTCCTCCTCACCCTCCTCCCTCTCCACCTCCTCCTCCTCTTCCTCCTCCTCCTCCTCCTCCTCCTCCTCCTCCTCCTCCTCCTCCTCCTCTTCCCCTCAGTTGAATGTTAAACATATAGGCAGAACACACACCATCTCACGTGTGGCTCATGCTATATCAGATGTGCCAATAACCGTCTCTCTGTTATCGCGCCGGGAATGTCCGCGTGCACACAGACGGCAAATATAGCCCCCCCCCCCCCCTCTCGCCCGGGACGCGTGCCATTAGAGGAGTGACACGACACGGTTATGATTACCATCCGACGTGTGTGTGTGTGTGTGTGTGTGTGTGTGTGTGTGTGTGTGTGTGTGTGTGTGTGTACACTACACCCCCGTGTGCTTGCTGGCCGTGTGTGTAGAGATGTACTGTATCGTGTTACACGTTTATTCTCTCAGCCCGCTCTCGGTCTCAGCTAAAGCACACGGGGCTCTTCAGCGACTCAGCTGCTGGGGCGTCCGGCCCGTCCCCCTGTAGCCCCGCTCATCCGCCACTAGAGGGAGCAGTGCCACATTCTTTACCATGCCTGTAATGGCTTCTTCTTGTTGGTCAACCAGGTTAGTGTCTTTAACACGCACATTCCAAAAAGAATCCAAAACGAGATCCTTCCAAGGTATTATGAATTCAATTATAGGTTAATTTTAAGCATCTGAAGCATCTAAAGAAAACATCAAAAGATAGATTCCAATACTCAAAAATAACTGAATTCTCACACTGATGTGGTTTAAAGAAACTTATACAACGGCATGCAAATTTCTCGATTCTGATTGGCCATTCACACGTCTTTATTGGTAACAATCCACGGTCCTGGGCTCAGGACCCGCCCACAACCAAATCACATAACCCTCCCCGGCTCACTCCGGGAGAAAACAGGATCGCGGAGATCAAATGGTTATGTTGAAAGCACCATAACGACTAAATATGAAGCGATTCTGTCAAGGGGAATGTGTTAGTAATTTAAACAATGTTGGATGATGTAATTGATGGCTCTAGATGACTCAATCTAGAACAAAAGAAAAATCGCGGATTGATTGATAGATTAATTGATTGATTTAAATTTCTTCCTTCCTACTTTCTTGCAGCGTTCTCTCTCACACTGTCCGACGCTGGCGTACCCACAAACACACACACACACATACACACACACACACACACACACACACACACACACACACACATACACACACGCACACACACACTGTGACACACACACACACACACACACACACACGCACACACACACACACACACTCCTGTCTGCAACAGCGGGGGAGTCAGACTGAGAGAGAAGCAGCGCTGTTTTAAGTGAGCATGGTCTATTGAATTGATTGATTGGTTGATTGCTAATTTTATTACTGTACCCCTGGTTTCCAACTGGTTAAGTTTAGGCTAAAAGAAATAAATAAAAAAAATAGGGCGAAGAAAACGTTTTTTTCCTATAGGGCAAAGAAAACGTTTTAATAAATTTTCAATCAATCATTCCAATAATACACAGTTGGATGTGTTAGTTGGTTGGATGCACTTCAAGCTGCTTCCACATGAGGCAACTTCTCTCAATCATTCCAATAATACACAGTTGGATGTGTTAGTTTGGTTGGATGCACTTCAAGCTGCTTCCACATGGAGTTGTGGGAACTACTTTTTCTGGCGGATGGTTTTTTCAATAAATCTTCGATTAATGTGTGTTTATTGTATAGAAATAAGGTTGGATGAATCTGGCAGTTGTATAAAAGCTTTACACCACGTGCAGTCGTGATTTGTGACCAATAAACCATGCCTAGGGGGGTCTAACGACCCTCGGCTGCGCCTCGGGCCTAACAACCACCCCTAGGCATGGTTTATTGGTCACAAACCACTCCTGCGTGTGATGTAATGCTTAAATGTATAACGTGCCACCTTCACCAAACATCCCTAGGCCTTCTCTTCCTGCTCATTATCCCACCTGTGATTCCAACAGTCCCCGCCCCCCACTCTCAACGTGCACTACCAGCCTTTGGACGCTAGGTGGGGTAGATGACTACAGAGGTGCAGAAACTAAATGTAAATAAACTATAGATACACTAAGAACACAATAGAATGGCTCCAACAATGCCGTGTCGGGTCATTTGATTTGAAGTAGATGAACATTGCATTTTGTTTTGGTCTATTATTGAGATAGACTATTACAGAGGACGGTGGATGTTTTTGTATACAGTCTTGTATCAATATTGTTTGTTTATTGGAAAGAGTACTAACTGTGAGCAATATATCACCTTTTATTATTGCAACAATTGGGTTGGCATTTAAATCAATAGCACTTTACAACGTATGCCTCACATTCACCCACTCACTCACACATTCACACGTGTCTCTCTCTCTCTCTCTCTCTCTCTCTCTCTCTCTCTCTCTCTCTCTCTCTCTCTCTCTCTCTCTCTCAATTCAATTCAATTCAATTCAAAAAGCTTTATTGGCATGAAATTTCACAAATGTTGCCAAAAGCACAATTATGACATAAACAGCAAACAACATTATACAATACAACAACAATATCATCCCGGATCAATTACAAAATCCTGATGCTCACCCATAACTGCATAAACGGACACGTTCTATTTTTATCTTATTTTTATTCTGTATATATATTTTTTTTACTAATAATTATTTTATTTTTTAACTATGTTTTAACCCTGTAGCTGCGTAGCACTTTGGGACCCAGCGAACAAAAAGTGCAATACAAATTCAATTTATTATTATTATTATTATTATTATTATTATTATTATTATTATTATTATTATTATTATTATTATTATTATTATTATTATTATTATTATTATTATTATTATTATTATTATTATTATTATTATAAGGATAGAGAGAGGGATATAGAGAGATGGAGAAATAGAGGGATGTAAAGAGAGATGGATTGAGGGATGAGAGAGATGCATGGAGGGATGTAGAGACAAATAGATGGAGAGATAATAGGGATGGAGAGAGGGATGGAAGGATGGAGAGAGGGATGGACCGAAGGATAGAGATATGGAGAGATATAGGGATGGCAAGAGAGAGAGAGAGAGAGAGAGAGAGAGAGAGAGAGAGAGAGAGAGAGAGAGAGAGGGATACAGAAATGGACGGATGGAGAGAGGGATATATAGATGGAGAGACAGAGGGATGGAGAGAGAGTGGGACATAGATATGGAAGGATAGAGAGAGGGATATAGAGATGGAGAGACAGAGGGATGGAGAGATAGAGGGATGTAGAGAGAGAGAGAGAGAGTGGGACATATGGAAGGATGGAGAGAGGGATATACAGATGGATGGAGAGATAGATGGATGGCTGGAGGGATAGAGAGATGGATGGAGAGATAGATGGATGGCTGGAGGGATAGAGAGACGGAGAGACGGAGGGATGGAGTGAGAGAGTGGTTAAAGGACTGCTCCGCCCCGGCTGTGGCTGCAGATGTAAACACGGCGTGTTGCTTGGAAGAGGAGCAGAGAGACGAGGAGGCAGGTTCCTGTACCGTGGAATTGCAATCTGTATTTTCCCCGTGGCCTTGCCTGACAAATGGAGTTGTCCGTGGCTGTGGCTGTGGATGGAGGTACAGTTGCCCCACAGCGCCTCCTGCCTGCCGGGAGGCCTCCGTCCGGAAATGGAACGCAGAGTTGCAGAGGTGGAGTTGCCAAATTGACCACACACTGAGATCTGAACGAAGAAAAGCATCGCCGGCGTCGCCACTCGCCTGGCTCCGGTTTGAGAAAGAATTGACACAGAATTTAATCATTTGTGAAATATATATATTAGTGCTGTCAATAGATTAAAAAAAAATTTAACTAATTCATCTCACAATTTTCTGTAATTAATCTAGATTCAAAATAGCATTTTTCTACTTAAGACCGAAGCTTGTAACAAATAAAGAAAGTATATTTAGATTCAAAGACTATTTTAATAGCTTTCTTTGAATAGTTTCTCTCCTGTGAAATACAAATGTTCAACAAAACCATCAACATTGACTCAGCTAGATCTCTTTCTTATATCCGCGGAGCTAAGATTGAAGATTTTTCACTCCATAGATTAATTTATTTTAATGCTTTAAATCATTTAAATTAATCTCCAAAGTTAAAACATTAATTTTGACAGCCCTAATATATATATCTCCTCCTCCTCCTCCCCTCCTCCTCCTCTCCTCCTCCTCCTCCTCCTCCTCCTCCTCCTCCTCCTCCTTCTCCTCCTCCTCCTCCTCCTCCCTCTCCTCCTCCTCCTCCTCCTCCTCCTCCTCCTCCTCCTCCTCCTCCTCCTCCTCCTCCTCCTCCTCCTCCTCCTCCCTCTCCTCCTCCTCCTCCTCCTCCTCCTCCTCCTCCTCCTCCTCCTCCTCCTCCCTCTCCTCCTCCTCCTCCTCCTCCTCCTCCTCCACCTCCTCCTCCCTCTCCTCCTCCTCACCCTCCTCCCTCTCCACCTCCTCCTCCTCTTCCTCCTCTTCCTCCTCCTCCTCCTCCTCCTCCTCCTCCTCCTCCTCCTCCTCCTCCTCCTCCTCCTCCTCCCCTCAGTTGAATGTTAAACATATAGGCAGAACACACACCATCTCACGTGTGGCTCATGCTATATCAGATGTGCCAATAACCGTCTCTCTGTTATCGCGCCGGGAATGTCCGCGTGCACACAGACGGCAAATATAGCCCCCCCCCCCCCCCCCCCCCCTCTCGCCCGGGACGCGTGCCATTAGAGGAGTGACACGACACGGTTATGATTACCATCCGACGTGTGTGTGTGTGTGTGTGTGTGTGTGTGTGTGTGTGTGTGTGTGTGTGTGCGTACACTACACTCCCGTGTGCTTGCTGGCCGTGTGTGTAGAGATGTACTGTATCGTGTTACACGTTTATTCTCTCAGCCCGCTCTCGGTCTCAGCTAAAGCACACGGGGCTCTTCAGCGACTCAGCTGCTGGGGCGTCCGGCCCGCGTGTACCGGTTCCGCAACAGTAAGTGACTTCCGGGTAGGCCTGATTGGCCCCGACAGGCACGTGACGCGGCAAACTCAGGACGCGCAACGAGGCTGCTGAGAGCTGTCGCGCGGAAATAGGCTGTCTATTGCCATTCTCTAACACAAACTCTAACCTTAACCAGCTCCTTAACAGCGCCTAAACTTAACCGTTCTAACCTTAACCAACTCCGAAACAATGCCTAACCTTAACCTTAACCATGCCTAACCTTAACCATAGAAAGAATATTGCCATTCTCTAACACAAACTCTAACCTTAACCAGCTCCTTAACAGCGCCTAAACTTAACCGTTCTAACCTTAACCAACTCCGAAACAATGCCTAACCTTAACCTTAACCTTAACCATGCCTAACCTTAACCGGCGAAAGAATACACGTTAAAAAAAAAATCACGTTAAAAAAAAAAGATTTGATGGGATTCGAACTCACCAACAACGGACCGCAGGATCGCAGGACCGCTGCTCTGCCAGGTGAGCTATAGCGCCGAATGAGAGTCATGACGTATTTGGACGGTTACGTAATTCCGTAAGGGCTCCGCGGAGCGTGCCGCGCGGCAGAGAAAGTTGCGCGTCACGTGCCTGTCGGGGCCAATCAGGCCTACCCCGGAAGTCACTTACTGTTGCGGAACAGCTACACGCGTCCGGCCCGTCCCCCTGTAGCCCCGCTCATCCGCCACTAGAGGGAGCAGTGCCACATTCTTTACCATGCCTGTAATGGCTTCTTCTTGTTGGTCAACCAGGTTAGTGTCTTTAACACGCACATTCCAAAAAGAATCCAAAACGAGATCCTTCCAAGGTATTATGAATTCAATTATAGGTTAATTTTAAGCATCTGAAGCATCTAAAGAAAACATCAAAAGATAGATTCCAATACTCAAAAATAACTGAATTCTCACACTGATGTGGTTTAAAGAAACTTATACAACGGCATGCAAATTTCTCGATTCTGATTGGCCATTCACACGTCTTTATTGACAACAATCCACGGTCCTGGGCTCAGGACCCGCCCACAACCAAATCCCAAATCACATAACCCTCCCCGGCTCACTCCGGGAGAAAACAGGATCGCGAACAACAAATGGTTATGTTGAAAGCACCATAACGACTAAATATGAAGCGATTCTGTCAAGGGGAATGTGTTAGTATTTTAAACAATGTTGGATGATGTAATTGATGGGTCTTGACTCAATCTAGAACAAAAGAAAAATCGCGGATTGATTGATAGATTAATTGATTGATTTAAATTTCTTCCTTCCTACTTTCCGACTGCAGCGTTCTCTCTCACACTGTCCGACGCTGGCGTACCCACAAACACACACATACACACACACACACACACACACACACACACACACACACATACACACACACACGCACACACACACTGTGACACACACACACACACACACACACACACACACACACACACACGCACACACACACACACACACTCCTGTCTGCAACAGCGGGGGAGTCAGACTGAGAGAGAAGCAGCGCTGTTTTAAGTGAGCATGGTCTATTGAATTGATTGATTGGTTGATTGCTAATTTTATTACTGTACCCCTGGTTTCCAACTGGTTAAGTTTAGGCTAAAAGAAATAAATAAAAAAATAGGGCGAAGAAAACGTTTTTTTCCTATAGGGCAAAGAAAACGTTTTAATAAATTTTCAATCAATCATTCCAATAATACACAGTTGGATGTGTTAGTTGGTTGGATGCACTTCAAGCTGCTTCCACATGAGGCAACTTCTCTCAATCATTCCAATAATACACAGTTGGATGTGTTAGTTTGGTTGGATGCACTTCAAGCTGCTTCCACATGGAGTTGTGGGAACTACTTTTTCTGGCGGATGGTTTTTTCAATAAATCTTCGATTAATGTGTGTTTATTGTATAGAAATAAGGTTGGATGAATCTGGCAGTTGTATAAAAGCTTTACACCACGTGCAGTCGTGATTTGTGACCAATAAACCATGCCTAGGGGGGGTCTAACGACCCTCGGCTGCGCCTCGGGCCTAACAACCACCCCTAGGCATGGTTTATTGGTCACAAACCACTCCTGCGTGTGATGTAATGCTTAAATGTATAACGTGCCACCTTCACCAAACATCCCTAGGCCTTCTCTTCCTGCTCATTATCCCACCTGTGATTCCAACAGTCCCCGCCCCCCACTCTCAACGTGCACTACCAGCCTTTGGACGCTAGGTGGGGTAGATGACTACAGAGGTGCAGAAACTAAATGTAAATAAACTATAGATACACTAAGAACACAATAGAATGGCTCCAACAATGCCGTGTCGGGTCATTTGATTTGAAGTAGATGAACATTGCATTTTGTTTTGGTCTATTATTGAGATAGACTATTACAGAGGACGGTGGATGTTTTTGTATACAGTCTTGTATCAATATTGTTTGTTTATTGGAAAGAGTACTAACTGTGAGCAATATATCACCTTTTATTATTGCAACAATTGGGTTGGCATTTAAATCAATAGCACTTTACAACGTATGCCTCACATTCACCCACTCACTCACACATTCACACGTGTCTCTCTCTCTCTCTCTCTCTCTCTCTCTCTCTCTCTCTCTCTCTCTCTCTCTCTCTCTCTCTCTCTCTCTCTCTCTCTCTCTCTCTCTCTCTCTCTCTCTCTCTCTCAATTCAATTCAATTCAATTCAAAAAGCTTTATTGGCATGAAATTTCACAAATGTTGCCAAAAGCACAATTATGACATAAACAGCAAACAACATTATACAATACAACAACAATATCATCCCGGATCAATTACAAAATCCTGATGCTCACCCATAACTGCATAAACGGACACGTTCTATTTTTATCTTATTTTTATTCTGTATATATATTTTTTTTACTAATAATTATTTTATTTTTTAACTATGTTTTAACCCTGTAGCTGCGTAGCACTTTGGGACTCAGCGAACAAAAAGTGCAATACAAATTCAATTTATTATTATTATTATTATTATTATTATTATTATTATTATTATTATTATTATTATTATTATTATTATTATTATTATTATTATTATTATTATTATTATTATTATTATAAGGATAGAGAGAGGGATATAGAGAGATGGAGAAATAGAGGGATGTAAAGAGAGATGGATTGAGGGATAGAGAGATAGAGGGATGAGAGAGATGCATGGAGGGATGTAGAGACAAATAGATGGAGAGATAATAGGGATGGAGAGAGGGATGGAAGGATGGAGAGAGGGATGGACCGAAGGATAGAGATATGGAGAGATATAGGGATGGCAAGAGAGAGAGAGAGAGAGAGAGAGAGAGAGAGAGAGAGAGAGAGAGAGAGAGAGAGAGAGAGAGAGAGAGAGAGAGAGAGAGAGAGAGAGGGATACAGAAATGGACGGATGGAGAGAGGGATATATAGATGGAGAGACAGAGGGATGGAGAGAGAGTGGGACATAGATATGGAAGGATGGAGAGAGGGATATAGAGATGGAGAGACAGAGGGATGGAGAGATAGAGGGATGTAGAGAGAGAGAGAGAGAGTGGGACATATGGAAGGATGGAGAGAGGGATATACAGATGGATGGAGAGATAGATGGATGGCTGGAGGGATAGAGAGATGGATGGAGAGATAGATGGATGGCTGGAGGGATAGCGAGACGGAGAGACGGAGGGATGGAGTGAGAGAGTGGTTAAAGGACTGCTCCGCCCCGGCTGTGGCTGCAGATGTAAACACGGCGTGTTGCTTGGAAGAGGAGCAGAGAGACGAGGAGGCAGGTTCCTGTACCGTGGAATTGCAATCTGTATTTTCCCCGTGGCCTTGCCTGACAAATGGAGTTGTCCGTGGCTGTGGCTGTGGATGGAGGTACAGTTGCCCCACAGCGCCTCCTGCCTGCCGGGAGGCCTCCGTCCGGAAATGGAACGCAGAGTTGCAGAGGTGGAGTTGCCAAATTGACCACACACTGAGATCTGAACGAAGAAAAGCATCGCCGGCGTCGCCACTCGCCTGGCTCCGGTTTGAGAAAGAATTGACACAGAATTTAATCATTTGTGAAATATATATATTAGTGCTGTCAATAGATTAAAAAAAAATTTAACTAATTCATCTCACAATTTTCTGTAATTAATCTAGATTCAAAATAGCATTTTTCTACTTAAGACCGAAGCTTGTAACAAATAAAGAAAGTATATTTAGATTCAAAGACTATTTTAATAGCTTTCTTTGAATAGTTTCTCTCCTGTGAAATACAAATGTTCAACAAAACCATCAACATTGACTCAGCTAGATCTCTTTATTTTATCCGCGGAGCTAAGATTGAAGATTTTTCACTCCATAGATTAATTTATTTTAATGCTTTAAATCATTTAAATTAATCTCCAAAGTTAAAACATTAATTTTGACAGCCCTAATATATATATCTCCTCCTCCTCCTCCTCATCCTCCTCCTCCTCCTCCTCCTCCTCCTCCTCCTCCTCCTCCTCCTCCTCCTCCTCCTCCTCCTCCTCCTCCTCCTCCTCCTCCTCCTCCACAGGGAGCAGCGTACTGGCTCATATTAAATGGCAGGCCATGCATTATGCAGCAGCTTAGGCCCCAGCGCCTGGTCTTGATGTCCTCGGCTACAGTCCACTTGTCGCTGCTCTGGTCGTAGCGCTCCACGTTGGAGAGGGTGGTCGAGCCAATGTTGGAGTAGCCTCCGACCACGAAGAGCAGGTCGTCCAGCACCGCGATGCCAAAGTCTCTGCGGGGGTGAGCATGTCGGGCAGGGCGCTCCAGGAGTCAGTCAAGGGGCTGTAGGCCTCCGCGCTACGCAGGGTGTTTCTACCGTCCCACCCTCCCACCTGAGGACAGGACACATGAGAGGAATGTTTTAGTGTGTGGTTATGGCAGGCAGACATTGTATTAATCCATTTAGGGAAATGAGGGCATCACAGAAGCATTGCAAGTCAAATGATACATCTATACAAATATCTAGTATAAAGCATTTGTCTCTGTGTGCACCTACCGCATAGACTCTTCCTCTGTATGCAGCCACTCCCACTTCGCAACGCCTGCTGCTCATGGGGGCGATCAGAGTCCACTGGTTGGTGTCTGGGCTGTAGCACTCAGCTGTGAACAGATCCGTCCTGTAGAAGCCACCACAGATGTAAACCTGTAATAAGAAAGAATATTCTAATTTAGTTTATATATTCCATTTGATTTCATTCTACTTTAATACAGTGGCGGCTCTACCACTAGGGGCGCTAGGGCGCCGACCCACCTGCTGGCCAGCCGGCCAGCTGCTGTTAAATCAGAGAACAAGACAATAAAACTTTTTCGTTTTTGTGTTTTATAGCCCTATAAATAATATAAACATGTTTAAAATTAATAATATTTACTCATTTTAAGTATGTTTGTATTTCCAATGCACAATATAACGTTATTATCTAAATTAAAAAAACATAGTTTTCATGGGCAGGAAGTGACGTTTTTTTTTATTTTTTCGTATTTCTCGCCCGGGCAAGAAGCGATAGCGCTCTGCGTGCGCGTCACAGTTTGATCGCTGTCTCCGTCACAGCCAATCAGTGCATACGGCGTTGTGCGTTGAAATATGACTATTATGTTGGAATCCGAGCGCGATTTGAAGCGGTCTAGCCAGCAGCGTGTGAACTTCCGTGAAGAATTTCCATAGCCGCATTTCGCGGAGACGCTCTCTGATTGGCCGACGCAATGCCAGTTTTTTTCCATTGCCGCATTTCTCGGGTTGGTTAGAGAGAGAATGCAACTCAGTCGACTCGTCACAACAACAGCAACTGTTACTACACTGAGCTTAGGCACTCTTTCAAAGTTGGTTAAGGTTAGAGTTTGTCTTAGAGCATGGCGATAGAACGCCAGGTAGTTTGCAGGCTGTTCGAGGCGGACATGGACAAAGGCACTCAGTACTTGTTGGCTAGTAACAAGCTATATTATGGAGGCAGTACTGTGGAGGGACATGCATGGACAATGGATGGACATCAACACAGGCTGGATGGACAATGCCATGGAGTGGATATACTTTATCAACAAGCCAACAACAAGGTAGATTAGCGATCTTAACTCTAGTTTAATACATGATACGTTGTCTACTGATGCCGCATAATATCAACAGCTGATTCGTTGTAACGTTACAGCTTTCAGCTAACGTTAGCTACTGCTAGCTGTTAGCTCCGTTAGCTTAGCTGGCCACTTAGTGCATGGAACGGAGTAACGTTAACGTTTAAACGTTATGTCGAGGTCATACAATACTACAGTCGACATAAGGTTAACGTTACCCCGTTTCCATGAAGTGTTTAAATAGCAGCAATCTTGTTGAAAATGTAACTACTAAAATGCTCTCTGATGCTGCTGATGCATAATGAATGAATGGTGAGTTGTTTAAAATGACAACATACATGTGTTAATTATTTGATTTGATTGATCCGAGAGACAGAGAGATTGTCTATGTTTGAATGAATGAATGAGAACTTTATTAACAGATTGCAGAATGGGTACAATACAGTACGGCTCAATACACACAATTGTTAAGGGGATGCAGACCAGAGAAAGACGTTTGTCTTGTTTACATCAGGGTCCCAGATTTTCGATTCATATCGATAGTTTAATAGCTAGCCTTGGCTCGTTTAACAATATGCAAAATATGTGTACAGCCCTGTACTCATACTGAAGTTATTCTTGGTATATAATAGGTCTGATTGTGTAACGAATCGATTCCACGTCGCGCTGTGTGTGAGAGAGAGAGGGAGAGATCTGCCTGTGTTTGTAGACGGGCGAGTTTTGTTTCTAACTTTTCTATTTATATATTGTGTTTCAAGTTGTGAATTAGAGTCTAGACTATACTTTATTTGACTGGTTGTGTGTTGTTGTAGTAACAGCTGAGCGACTCGTTCATAAGAGCCGATTCATTGCCGTGAGCGTGAGTCGAATCGCTCACGTCTTGCCATGAGTGTTGCGTGGTACTGTACTGTACTGTACAAAATATTTGGTATAGCGCCCCTAGTGGCGAATACCCACCGGCCGCCACTGCTTTAATTGTCTGTTAATGTTGATGCACCAAAGGACCCAGACACATCTTTTGTATGTGCAAGCTTACTTGGCAATAAAGACATTTATGATTTCTGATCTAACGTTCCTTGTGTTCATCTAGCACCCTGTGTCCCTCAGTTCCACCCACCTTGCCCTGGAGGGCTGCTGCCCTGGCGCGGCTCCTGTGCTCCAGCATGGGTGAGATCACTGTCCACTGGTTGGTTTCAGGCTCGTAGCGCTCGGCGGTGTTCAGTTCCACGTGTCCGTCCCACCCTCCCATGGCGTAGATACAGCCGTCCAACACGACCACGCTGAGGCTACAGCGGTGTGAGTGCATGGGAGCCGCCTGCAGCCAGCTGCGAGTGACGGGGTTGAACCTGCGCACACTGCTGAGAGGCTGTACGTCCCAGCCACCGACGCAGTAGACCAGACCGTGGAGATAAGTGGTGCCGTGGCGCCACCGGGGACTCTCCCCCTCAACGCTCACGTCCATCCATCCACCGGCTCGGATATCGTAAGCCTCCATGGTCATGGTGCCGCCACCCAGGCCTCCGATGGCCAATAGGACCTCCTGGGGCCGGCGTGGACGCATCAGGGGGTTTGGGAGCCTGTCGGAGCCAGGGGGGTTCAGGACGCTGAGGATGAGGGGCCTACAGTCGTGGCTGTCCCTCACCACAGGGTTGTTCTGGACGTTTCTCCTGAAGTAGTCAGGCCTCATCAAGCCCATGCGAACCTGGGAAGAGACAAGCAGACAGCGGGTACAACTTAGACATCGGTTGTAGACGGTTTCTGTTGCTAGGGAACAGTTTGGACCCAAATGTTTGACAACCACTGTACTAGGGAACCTAGTGTTGTTTTAATGTAATGCACAGTAATACAATTATTTTTTTATTTTTTTTATAAATGTTTTTCTTTTCTTTTCATACATAAAACAGAACATAACAGTACAATAATAATAATAATAATAATAATAATATAATAATAATAATAATAATAATAATAATAATAATAATAATAATAATAATAATAATAATAATAATAATAATAATAATAATAATAATAATAATGACAACAGCGACGACAACAATAATAACAGTAACATGAATCATAATGACCTTGACAAGAGACAGACAAACAAGAAAAAGTAAAATAATAAAAAAAAAATTAAAATAAATGTGGCTCAGGCACTAGCAACCATGTTTGTGTATCCGTAATACAATTAGTTACCTTGGGCAGCAGCAAAGGGATGTGTGTTTTACGCTCCTCACGGGAGTGGTCGATCCAACGGAGGATGGCCTCGAACACCGTCTCCTCGCTCTTCACGTTCAGGTCATCCCTCTCAATGATGTCCACCAGTTGCTGCGGGGACAGCTCCACAAACTCCTGTGAGACGTGCAACATCTCCTCAAAGTGGCACACGATGCAGAGATGGGCCTTGCGCCTCAGGTCAGGGCAGCAGTAGATGTCCGTGAACCTCCAGATGCCGACACAGTTTTCCAGAGACAGCTGGCCCTCTAGGAAGTCAGAGCACGCTCCTACTATGCCAGTGACGCGAAGCTGGTCTGCAGCCACGAGAAGCTCTTTCACGTTCTCTGCTGTCACCAGCACAAAGCGTGTGTAGGAGTACTCTATGATGAGCTGCATCATACCCGGGGACACCCCAGGGATACTGTAGACTGCTTTCTCTGAGTTGCTCCAGCGAGTGAAGAGGGCTCTGTGGGACGCAGAGTATAGAGATATCTGATGAGTAAACAGTAAGCAACATTCTGTCCTGTGTAGTCATATATTTTCACTGTAGAAGTATAGGGTCTTAGCACAGTAGAAGTATAGTATATTTTTACAGTAGAAGTACAGTATAGTATCTGTTTACAGTAGAAGTACAGTATAGTATCTGTTTACAGTAGAATTACAGTATAGTATCTGTTTACAGTAGAAGTACAGTATATTATCTGTTTACAGTAGAAGTGCAGTATAGTATATTGTACAGTAGAAGTACAGTATATGATCTGTTTACAGTAGAAGTACAGTATAGTATATTTTTTACAGTAGAAGTATAGTATCTGTTTACAGTAGAAGTACAGTATATTATATTTTTTACAGTAGAAGTATAGTATCTGTTTACAGTAGAAGTGCAGTATAGTATATTTTACAGTAGAAGTATCGTATAGTATATTTTACAGTAGAAGTACAGTATATTATCTGTTTACAGTATAGTATCTGTTTACAGTAGAAGTGCAGTATAGTATATTTGTACAGTAGAAGTACAGTATATTATCTGTTTACAGTAAAATTACATTATAGTATCTGTTTACAGTAGAAGTACAGTATAGTATCTTTTTACATTAGAAGTACATTATAGTATCTGTTTACAGTAGAAGTACAGTATAATATCTGTTTACAGTAGAAGTGCAGTATAGTATCTGTTTACAGTAGACATACAGTATATTATATGTTTACAGTAGAAGTACAGTATCTGTTTACAGTAGAAGTACATTATAGTATATTTTTACATTAGAATTACATTATAGTATCTGTTTACAGTAGAAGTACAGTATAGTATCTGTTTACAGTAGAAGTATAGTATAGTATCTTTTTACAGTAAAAGTACAGTATGGTATCTGTTTACTAACCAAGCTAACCTGAACCAAGCTATCCTGAACCAAGCTAAACTTACCTGAAATAGTCACTGCAGTCACACAGGAGGGCCTTGTGGGCATTCAACTCAGTGCTGTTGACTTTAATAACCACATCACAGAGCCTTCCCTCCAGATGCAGCTCATTAAGGATTGTACAGGACATTGTTTCCTTTACCATGTGGGGATTTTAAATTGTATCTACAGAATATATTCAAGTTTACAGACAAGTAGCCGGAAACAACAAGTGAGATCTTCACTTGTCTTGTGAGATCTGAGAACTTCTGAGAGAATTGTTGAATATATACTGTACACAAATGTTCTAGAATGTTCTATTATGACATCATACTGTGACATCACAAATGTTCTAGAATGTTCTATTATGAAATATACTGTGACATCACAAATGTTCTAGAATGTTCTATTATGACATCATACTGTGACATCACAAATGTTCTAGAATGTTTGGTTATGACATCATACTGTGACATCACAAATGTTCTAGAATGTTTGATTATGACATCATACTGTGATATCACAAATGTTCTAGAATGTTTGATTATGACATCATACTGTGACATCACAAATGTTCTAGAATGGTCTATTATGACATCATACTGTGACATCACAAATGTTCTAGAATGGTCTATTATGACATCATACTGTGACATCACAAATGTTCTAGAATGTTTGATTATGACATCATACTGTGACATCCAGTTATTATTAACAGTGTTAGTTTTTTCAGTAACGAGTAATCTCGTATTTAATGTTGCCCAGTTGTGGCCTCTTGAGGGGCAATACATATCAAAAGTTCCAAAACATCTATTGTGTTTGTATTTGTATGATCCACTATATAAACATAGTAATTATAATATCTACATACATGGCATTTGATTGGAGGCTAGTCTCACTTTGTCCCACAGCAACATTGAAATAGTTTAGATTTGTGTATGTTGTTTATGTAAAACATTTACTTGAAAGTAATGCAATAGTTACTTTCTGAAGTAACTAGTTACTTTTATAATTTGTAACTTGCCCAACACTGGTGACATCACAACGGAACATGTTTGAGTTTATTTGAATAATTTAAATAATATGTTGACATTAAAAAAGAACAAATAAAATGATAAAAAAACGACATAAAACAATACAAATTATAATAAAATATTTAAGTAAAATGTATAGAAATAAAGAAAAATAAGACAATGAAATAAAGATAATAATTCATTTAAAAGCTATTTTAAAAAGGTAAGTTTTGAGCAGTGCCAACCGAGTCTGCTGTCCTAACAGACTTGGGGTCTGTAGGGTAAGCACTTATTCCCTCCGCCCTGAACATTTATGGAGATGTATGGGCCTTTTAAGTCAGTGATAAAAGTGTCTTTCAAGGATAAGTGAGCTCCTGCACTGATTATTATCATTCAATATTCAATATTTGATCACCAAAACCCCCCCCCCAAAAGCATAACCCCTCCCCGCCCAAAAATGCCCCCCAAATATAGCACAGGCCCAGTGCCCTTTTCAGCCTTTGAGCACCTGCCCCTCTAAAGTCCTGTGCACGTCCCTGCTTAGCGGTGCTAAGATGTAATTCGGTCAACATGATTTTTTCCGTAGTCGTTCAGCAGGAACTAGAGACTAGGGATGTCCCGATCGCCTTTTTTTGCTTCCGATCCGATCCCGATCATATGATTTTAAATATCTATCGATCCGATCGTTTCCGATCCAATCTTTCACATTAGTAATCAATTTTGACGCATTTTTGTCAGAAACTGGCAGAGTGAGACAAGCCCATCTGTTGCCTATAATAGGGCGCGAGAGCGGAGGCTTTTGTTATTACATTCACCCTGAGAAATGTGCTTCTGCTTCATATGAGAAATATTAAAAGTTTCAATATATGTTTGCACATTAGTATACATTCAGTGTTCGACTTACGTAATGGTCCATTCTGGTCTGAAACGCCGATGATAATCCTCAGTCACGTAACGTTATCCTCCAGTTGAAAAGTTAGTCTGAAAACTTCGCCTCCAGCCTGCTGCTTCATGAGTTTTTCCTCCACGCGGAATCTCCTCCTTGCAAACATTGCAACTGGCTTGACTCTCTATTTTAAAATGCTTAGTTCCAAACCTCTGCCATTAAGTCTAGCTGCTCAAGTCAGTGGATATTAACCGTGTTTCGGGAGCGACGTGTTGTTGTTGTGATGTGGTCGCGACTCGCGTGTAGCGTGTAGCGTCTAAATTAAAGGGAATGTTTGTTGCAACGGTGAAAATTAAAGGGGAATGTGTTTGTTGTGGATAATTATTCTGCTCTGTGTGACAATAAATACATTAATGATGATATATTATAATTTAAAACCAAAACTAAGGCCTCCGTATGAGTTTAAGACGTGGACATGGTCATGTTTGTTGAATAAAATTTTTCTTTTTTTGACTGCCGATTTTTATTATTATTTTTTCCCGATCCCCGATACTCTGAAAAGCATGTGATCGACGCCGATTCCGATCACGTGATCGGATCGGGACATCCCTACTAGAGACGTCTGCAGGACAGGAGACAAACTAGAGACGTCTGCAGGACAGGAGACAAACTAGAGACGTCTGCAGGACAGGAGACAAACTAGAGACGTCTGCAGGACAGGAGACAAACTAGAGACGTCTGCAGGACAGGAGACAAACTAGAGACGTCTGCAGGACAGGAGACAAACTAGAGACATCTGCAGGACAGGAGACAAACTAGAGACGTCTGCAGGACAGGAGACAAACTAGAGACGTCTGCAGGACAGGAGGTAAACTAGAGACGTCTGCAGGACAGGAGACAAACTAGAGACGTCTGCAGGACAGGAGACAAACTAGAGACGTCTGCAGGACAGGAGACAAACTAGAGACGTCTGCAGGACAGGAGACAAACTAGAGACGTCTGCAGGACAGGAGGTAAACCAGAGACGTCTGCAGGACAGGAGGTGAACTAGAGACGTCTGCAGGACAGGAGACAAACTAGAGACGTCTGCAGGACAGGAGACAAACTAGAGACGTCTGCAGGACAGGAGGTAAACTATAGAGACGTCTGCAGGACAGGAGACAAACTAGAGACGTCTGCAGGACAGGAGGTAAACTATAGAGACGTCTGCAGGACAGGAGACAAACTAGAGACATCTGCAGGACAGGAGACAAACTAGAGACGTCTGCAGGACAGGAGACAAACTAGAGACGTCTGCAGGACAGGAGGTAAACTATAGAGACGTCTGCAGGACAGGAGACAAACTAGAGACGTCTGCAGGACAGGAGACAAACTAGAGACGTCTGCAGGACAGGAGACAAACTAGAGACGTCTGCAGGACAGGAGGTGAACTAGAGACGTCTGCAGGACAGGAGACAAACTAGAAACATCTGCAGACGTCTCTAGTTTGTCATTAGCAGCTAGTCAGGTGCTTTTCTGATTCATCTACCAGAGTACAGTGTATTTGAATGTGGTGTACAGTGTATTTGAATGGTGTACAGTGTATTTGAATGTGGAGTACAGTGTATTTGAATGGTGTACAGTGTATTTGAATGTGGTGTACAGTGTATTTGAATGTGGAGTACAGTGTTGTTGGAGCCGAAATACTTGATTGGACTTATTGTTGTTATGGTTGATGGTTATACCTATAGAGGGAAATTAGTTAAATGTATGGAATATTGAACGAAATGATTTATTGGTTTATATAAGTTATGCAAATCACAATATCATGCACTGGATAGGATATGAGTTATGATTGCTGAGCGTTTAGGTAGGTCTGGCTCCCTCTTTGGGTCAGCCCTGTTATTACAGGGCCAGGCAGGATTCTTATTAGGGGAACTGCTCGCACCTGTGCATGGCCAAGTTATTAGGATATACCTGGTTGGAGACTGGGGAGCGGACACAGTATTTCTACCGCAAAACACAGAGAATATAAGACTCAAATCATGTTTAATTTGATTGTTTTATAAGGCAAGTCGGCCAAACTCTTTCGTTAATGATTTGTGAATAAATCCATTTGTTAATTGGAAACAACGGACTTTTGGTTTTTGGATGGCGCGTCGTCACCCCGCTCAGAGTGGCTGTTTGTTGAAGCCACTACACCAGTGGCGTCGTTAGCCCTGGGCTTCCGGGGCTTTAGCCCCGGATGTTTTTCTCCTAGCCCCGGACCTTAAAAAAAAAAAAAAAAAAAAAATTGTTTACATTTTTTTTTTTTTTTTTACTTTTTTTTTTTACTTTTTTTTTAAGATGTCAGCATCCCCATTGTCTGTGCTGAATGTTTGTTAGTGTTTGGTATTTTTTTTTGGTTTTAAGTACTTTTAATCCATTTTTAGTAAGTAGTTTTCATTTGATCCTATAATTCTTTCATTCACCGATTTGTGGACTTTTTTTTTGTATCCTGAAAGGCGCATTATAAATCAAATGCATTATTATTATTATTATTATTATTATTATTATTATTATTATTATTATTATTATTATTATTATTATTATTATTATTATTATTATTATTATTATTATTATTATTATCATCCAGGAGGGAAAAGACACTTTGGATAGTAGGGACTGCATCTCTGCCTGTCCTGACCAGGAAACACTTTGCAACTGTGATCTCCTCTGGCAATAGTTGGATATTGTAATGTGTGGCGAGGGGTTGCAGCAATTCCACTGAGAGAAACTGGTCTGAGGCTGGATAACATGCCTGTGTATGCCTCTCATAAGTTGTTATCCAACTCATGAGAACCTGCTCTCAAGCTCTGGATAGAACAGTCTCTGTCTCAGCTGATCTCCTGAGCTGAGGTCTGAGCTTGTGCCACAAGATGCCATTACATATGGCCTTTGTCCTGTCATACATGTCCACTGCCATCTCTGAGGTGCGAGTGTGTCCTGCACTGTGCTTTTAAATAGTACAGATAGGTATTGAAGATGTGCACTTTAACGCAGCAGCACCTGGAGCCTCCATACCCATGTCCAGTGTCCACTGACAAAGACATGCTCATGATACTGTGATAAACTATAATAAGCTTTAATCGAACCCTGGTTCATTTCCTCGGATAGTCCGGTTGGTTTGGGGTGGTGTGAAAGCTCATTCACTCTTGCAAGTGAACCCTGCATTTGAGATGTGAATGCAAAGCGGACCAAAGGCAGGAAAATACCCAAAAATCTAATATCTTTTTTATGAGACTTTTTTTTCGATTGCTTAAGCATGATTTTTAAAACGGGGCCCGGTGTTTCAAAACACACAATTAGCACAACCACACACACAATTATCAGAACACCTCAGATCCTTTGCTAAATTAAACACTTGTCAAAACCATACACTAATTTAAAAAAACTACATTTTGTTACTATATGAAACACACGTTTTATACGACTTAATTCTGTTTGAACCAGTTACTCACACTGCTGTGCTTAATCTAAAACACATTTAGCTATTCTACTTCTCAGTGATTAGAGTACTGTAAGTGAAGTACGCAGAGAATGTGCAAATATACAATAAATTCACCAAACACTACACAAGACCAATGCTGTAGACTGATGAAAATATCATTTATTTATCTACATATACCCAAATCAATGATGCAGACTGCTGAAAAAAAAACATTTTCTCTCCATATACCCAAATCAATGATGCAGACTGATGAAAATATAAATTTTCTCGCCATATAACCAAATCAGTCAACATTTCAACATGGAGAATCACAACAAAACATGTCCCAGTTTTCATGCTACTATGTGCATAACACTGTAAGCTCAGCAAATATCAGACAAACATAAAATACTGTATCCAGTAGGCCTACAGGTTAAAATTACAGTAAAACAAAAACAATTTTGAAAAAATTTAAATAGAGTACAGAAAATACTAGACATTATCTCTTTGCCTAGCTGGATCTGGCAAGATACTTTTTTGCTCTGTGTATTGTTTTGCAAAAAGTGTGAGGCTGACATTGTGCTTATAGAGGTGCAAATCTGGGCCTATGTTTTGCTCCTTGAGTGTAATGTTTTGATAATTGTGTAATACTTTTGATTTGAGTGTTTATGCAATTGAAGAAAACTGTAAAGACTAGAGATGAACTGTTTATTTCTTTTGTACATAGGCTGTGCATATGTTTGTTTGTTTGTTTATTTGCTTATGTGTATGATTCTTAACTGTTTTTATTTTGTTATTGGTGTATATGTGTGTATGTATGTACAGTATATGTATATATATATGTGTATATATGTATATTTGTACTCCTGTTGGGGCCTCTTGGACCAGATCAATGTTTTATCTGGCTAAATAAAGGTTAAATAAATAAATAAGAAACTGATGATTTGGTCCTGTTAACTTTGAATTTTCTATGGGGACTGCCCAGATCCCTCTCATGGACATGGACCTCACTTTGAGAACCTCTAATGATTCTAGTTATTCAGTATTCATCTCTAATTACTCTAAAATTGCGTATTACTGTGTTTAAAAAAAAAAGAAAAAAAAAAGGGGGGGGGGGGGGAAACCCCCCTCCACCCCCCTGGGCTGAAGCCCCAAATGTTTTCTAACCCTAAAAACGCCCCTGCACTACACCAGTAGAAATACTCCGCCAGGACGAGGAGAAGAGGACCTTCTACATGTGGAAAAGATGCACACCGGAGTGGACAGATCGGACCGGTCGTGAGTAACACAGTGAATCATACATGATGCCATGAATGAATCTCGAGTTGACTCGGGACATTAATACATTGTAACGGCTGCGTGCAAACGCTGCAGAGGATTCTAACGTCAGAGTCAGACTGACAAACTGATTGACTGATTGCGATGCTGCGAATCATGGAACTGACTGTGTGCGTCGTGTGGGACGATCGCAAGTAATGTCAATAGGGTCCAGCTGCAGCCGCGGAGATTGTTCCAGATTGGGCAACTTCCGCCCGCTCCCACGACATTTCTCCCGGGACAGGACAATGTGCGCTGATTGGCGGAAAGTACGGAAGTATCTCGAAGTACGTCTGACGTTGAACGTCAAAATCAAAAGCAAGTACGTCTGCGCTGACGAGAGGGGGGGGGGGGGGGGGGGGCTTGTATTGATCAGGTTAGTAGATATTGTACCGATCAGGTATTACAGATCATATCCGCATGAAATAAACTAAAATGTTAAAACCCATTTAGACTGTTTCTCATTCCTGTACTGTTGTTTATACTCTGCTCCTGTGTTGTAACCCAACCCCCTCCAATGTACAGTAAATGACCAAGTATGGTTTTGTCAATATTCCAATGTACAGTTTTGCTTGTACAGTTGTACAGTGTCCCCCACCCACCCCTCCTACCCAACCTCCCCCCCCCAACCACCTCCAATGTACAGTCCCCCCCCCCCCCCCCCACCTACCCAACCTCCTACAATGTACAGTTTCTACGTCAAATGTATATATTCTCTTTTCTGGACTCTTTTTGTATCACAAACAATACTGTATTTGCAAATCTGGTATGTCATAAATGTATAGATGTAGCAGTAGCCTACTGTCTATCTGTATGTCGTGTATGTCATATGTTATGATGAATTGAAAATGGGGGACCCTGATGTAAACAAGACGAAAGTCTTTCTCTGGTCTGCATACCGTTAACAATTGTGTGTATTGAGCTGTACTGTATTGTACCCATTCTGCAATCTGTTAATACAATTTTCATCCAATCAATCACTTGCGCGGTTCCTACATTGTATAGGAAATTTAATAAAGAAAATAAACATTTAAACAACTGTCTTTATTGTATTATTATCAACTGAAAATAAACAAACATGTCAAACAAAAAAAGGTTACAACTGACACTTATTCATATCAATAGTTAAGATGGACGTCCTACCCAGAATCAACTTCTTCAGACGGAGGTATGGCATTTCCAGATTTCTACCACTACTTTAAGGCGTACACTTTAAGACCACTAACAACATGGTTTGATCCCCAAGCATTAGTATCCTGGAGAAATTTAGAAGAAAATATAGTAGCTCCACATAGGCTGAAGGGCATAGTATACACCAAACATTCACTTCACAGATGTGATTTTGAAGTAACTTCCATGGAACCTGGTTCAGAGTGTTTTCTTTCCATGTGACGTTTCAGATTCTTCTTGTTGATGACTACTGCACACTGGGGACAGGCCACCGATATAGTCTTGCTCCTCCTCACTTGTACAGTGGCTACTGTAGCATCGTGCTTATTAGTGAGCTGGTTCTCACTGGTAGCCTCCACAATGACAACCTTGGTGGCAGGCTCGTCAGTGTCAGTGCTGCTCCTCCTCACTTGTACAGTGGCTACTGTAGCATCGTGCTTATTAGTGAGCTGGTTCTCACTGGTGGCCTCCACAATGACAACCTTGGTGGCAGGCTCGTCAGTGTCAGTGCTGCTCCTCCTCACTTGTACAGTGGCTACTGTAGCATCGTGCTTATTAGTGAGCTGGTTCTCACTGGTAGCCTCCACAATGACAACCTTGGTGGCAGGCTCGTCAGTGTCAGTGCTGATGGCGTTCTCACTGGCTGCACGGACAACCAGTTCTTTGACCTTACTCTCTCCGACACCTCCATCCACATGCAGTGTTTCTGTACTGTGGGAGCTGCTCCTGCACAGTGCAGCCAGATGCGCTATAAACCGGGTTTTTTTCTCAAACAGTGTGGTTTTGCAGGAGGGACAGTGGAAGTGACTATTGCGCCTGCATTCCAAATTGCACTTAAAGATGGTGTGATCTGGAAAAGATATGTACACCGATCAGCCATAACATTAAAACCACCTGCTTAAACCAGTGTTTATAGAGTGTTTATTTTTAATCGTGAAAAAAATTGTTTAAGCAGGTGGTTTTAATGTTATGGCTGATGGTGCATGTCAAACTGCAATGCTTTTGTTTCCACATGTTGGTCCATCATTTACAGGAGTTACCAGTGCAAGAAAACAACATGCAATGAATACAACAGGGAATACCTTTGTGCTGCACTGCTTTCCTTTTGTGTCCGTCCAGATGTGTTAAGACCCTGCTCCTAATCGTTGGCTTAAACACACCAGGCTTGCAGAACGGGCAATGGTATGCTGTGCAGCAGTTGACACATGGTTCCAGCTGAGGAATGATTCCCCTCCTCTGAACTGTAATGTGTTGTCCTAACTAGAGTACATTACAGTACAGTGCGGGAGGGGAGGGGAGGGGATATTTTGGTTAATTAAGAATTGTGATAATTAATCACCAACTAACCATGTAGCAACCAGTAGTAATCACCAATAATCCCTTTAGAAACCACACAGGCTCTGCCACACCTAAACGTAATCTCACAAGTTGCAAAAACACTTCTCAAGAACAGATAATCACCCAGACACAAAAACCATGCTACATATGCATTACTGACATAGAAAATCTAACAAAAAGACATAAACAGTCACTTTGCACAGGGTGTCCAGTTCATGCGTTTAGCATTTAGATTATTAGTGTCATGGTTCCTGCCAGGCAGCGCTTCCTCCCTCTCTCTCCATCTCTCTATATCCAAACACAACCGTGATAATTAGATAATTTAGGATTAGATTTAGACTATAGATTATATATTCCAACTATATTTATTGTAGGGCAAAATAACTGATATACATACCCTCATCTCGCACCTTGTTGCTCATATGCACATGTCCAGAGTTAATAATATTGTATATTGTTTCCACTGCCTTTTTATTCTATTTTTACTTCTCCACTGTACTATAACTATGTCTTCTACTACCTGTACCTCCCCTCCCCCCTCCCCATGCTGCTGAATTTATCTTATCTTATGAATACAAGGTAATAATAAGGCTTACCTGTTTCTCCATCTTTGTTTGCTGTGTGTTAACTAACATCTGCTTGACGTTCAATTAACGTTCGTTAACGTAGAGAAACGTCACATAGAGAAACGTCAGACGTAATTCGAGATACGTCAGACGTACTTCGAGATACTTCCGTACTTTCCGCCAATCAGCGCATTGCCCTGTCACAGGAGTAATAGTCCTGTGGCAGGGCGGAAGTTCCAATCTGGACCGAGGCTCCGAGTCTGCAGCTGGACCCTATTGGCTGAGCTGTTGCACAGCCCAAGTAGATGGGAGGCCGAGTCAGTCTAAAGTGAACTTGATTGATCCATGTTGGCAGACTACACAATTCTTTGTGTGTAATATCTAGTTATTATGTTGAGTCAAAATACGTTTGTTGGCCAGCCGTCTGTTGGTCATCGGTGTTCGTAATCTTACATTTAAATTACATGTTTGCTCATGCATATCTTTGGACACCTCTAGCTGATAAACCAATCAGGATACAGAAACGGGATTTCGGGACCCCAAAATTGTCAACAAGAACAACAGAGAATGGATCTGACTGGAACGCTAGCTGATTATACACAACATGAGACAGTAAATACTATTGTAATAAAACGTTCAAAACTATGTTCAATTTGTGTATTGTTTTGTTACTATATACGATTGTATTCCGCACTGTATTAACCATAACGACGTCACAGATGAGCTTTAGATGGTTAACGTGATATTAACGTTAGATCCGACGGTCCGACCTAAATACTATTGTAATAAAACGTTCAAAACTATGTTCAACTTGTGTTTTGTTTCTTACTATAAGATTGTATTTCGCAAGCCATACCGACGTCAGGTGAGCTTGCTATCCATTAGATGGATAACGTGATATTAACGTTAGATCTAACCGACCACAATTTGATTCGAAATGTATTACATACCTCACTTTGTTGGTCTCTCTCTGGTCTGCATCCCCTTAACAATTGTGTGTATTGAGTATGAATGAATGAATGAATGAAAACTTTATTTAACAGATTGCAGAATGGGTACAATACAGTACGGCTCAATACATACAATTGTTAAGGGGATGCAGACCTGAGAAAGACGTTTGTCTTGTTTCCATCAGGGTCCTCCATTTTCAATTCATATAGACATTTATGACATACACAACATACATGACATTTATGGCATAGGGACATGTAGGTATTTAGTACTGATACATTTGTGACATAAGCGGTATTCAAATATACAGTACTGTTACCCCTAGATCCTGACAGAGTATATACATATGATGGGGAGGGCATCTGAAGATCAGAGCCACTAGCTGGTTGTACTCGAGTGTTTACGTCCCTCTGTTCTCCTCCGTCTCTGTCAATGGACACGACACACGTCACATGTTTCTGACATGGATCCTGTTCCAAATGTGTATTTCATAACCAGTGATGCCACAGATTACTTGTAAAAAATTATCTGATTACTGATTACTGATTACTCCTTTAACACTTTGAGCGCCACGCCTGGTTTTCCGTTTTACCGGCTGAATGCCACCATCGGCGCCAATGTTAACGTTAATATCGCCTAATCTATGTTTTAAATTATGGCTATGTGTCTATGTGGCTATTTCCAGTCAGTGCTGTGAAGGCAGATTGTTTTTTTATCGCGTCGTTTATGTTTTAGAGCATTTAGAAAAGCCCCCGTTTTGATATAAAAAACAGCTCATTCTGGAGCATTCTATGAAAATCGTCTTTTAGTGGAATATTCCACAACGTTGATATTCTTCGGCCTTTTTATGAATCGTTTTCAAATAAACGCTAGATGATCAATATTATACGTGCACGCAAGCACATTACGGCCGCGCGCGGATAATCGCTCCGTTGATTTCCTCACGGACTTTTACAGTGAAACCGAAAGAAGACATTTCACAAAACAGCTTATAACTTCATCAAACTTACTCTGATTATCCTAACACTGATAACATAGAGTCCTTACCTGACATCAGATGGTATCCAACTGGTATATTCCAATTCCTGATCACCATTCGAAAAAATCGATAAGTGTATGGATCCAACGCGATACTGTAGAACTCCATGATCCGCGGGGATCTGAGGTTCCAGAATGAACTGTGGTAACCCCGGCTGGATCAGTGAACTGGAAAATGTGGAGTACCGGATTTTTTTCCCCATTAATTTTCATTGAGTCCATTCCAAAATCACTTATGTCATCTGGGAGACGACAGGGGGCGCTTTTTTCCACAGTGATCGCCGGCGCCCCTCGGCTATACTCGGGTAGGCTCGGGTGATGCAATAATTTTTCAGATCGCTAAAAAAAAAAAAAAATCCGAGAAATCTCGTGAGTGGCTAGCAACCACCTATAAAAAAACCAGAGAAATCTCGTGAGTGGCACGGAAAGTGTTAAGGGTAGACACTACAGGTGAATAGGGTAAAATAATTAACTAATAGATATCACAATGAAACTTCCCCAGTTGATTACTTATATTAAGACAAGACTGTTTTGTATTACAAGTTTTCTGAAATTGTATGTTTAAATATGCAAATGAGGCATTATCTACTTATCTACTTATCTACTGGAGCGCAACAGTAAGAAGCATTTTGTACAAAAGTATTCTGTACTTCTGTATGACAACTATTAAAGAAACTTGAAACTTGAAACTTGAAACTTAAATATGCACTAATTTGCATATAATTCCAGGACAGAAATCTGAACATTGGATAAAGCCATTTTCAAAATTATAGTTTCATTTTGTTGACATATTAGAGCCAAAGGTTTTTTACAGAGGGAATTTTGGATATCTCTTTTTATCACTCCATAAATCAGAAAATACTCCATTCAGTACATTTTTATGGTAAAATTCCATATTTCGCCATGTTTTTAGGAATGAAATGTGATATAAATCAGGGTATGAATGCGATATCAACAAACCCTTCTGTAAATACCTTCAGAACATAGATATGAATAGAACTGGAAGGTTTGGTGTATGTGAGTGCTACTGCAGTGGAGATTTCTGGCTCAGAGTATGAGGAAAAACTCTTAAAACTCATTTTTGGGAAAACGCCTTCAAAGTTCTGTATTGTAAAATGCCATATTTTTTTTTTAAACAGATATTTACAAACACAAAACCTAATCAAACCATTAGTAATAGACAACCTAAACACATGCCTGATAACTGAATAATAATAATAATGATGTTATTGAACTGAACAGAACTACACACAGGCTACAAACAGTGTAGTACAGTGTAGTACCCCCTAATAGGCAAAAAATATTTGAATAGATATCACTATGAAACTTTCCCAGTTTGTTATGTACATATAAACTAAGAAAAAATATATTGCAAGTTTTCTGAAATGTATGTTTATATATGCAAATGAGGCACTTCCCCATTAGTTTTTATTTTATTTTTTATAATGCTTTATTGAAAGTGCATAATGTCATAAATCATGATTGGCTGCTCATTGGCTGTGCGAGCGCACGTCCAATCTCCGGTCTAGCTGACTGTACCCCTGGCTCTCTTATCATCAGCATTATGAGATATAGTAACTAAATAGTAACGCATATGTGAGGTTTTGTCCGCTGCTCACCTACTCTCTCTGTTCCTTTAAGCCCACTGTTAAGGAATTCCCTTCTCACTCACCTCACTAGCCCCCACCCTCGCGTTCGTTACTCTCGTTTGCTCTCAGCGGCCACACCTTGGACTACCTGTCATTGTGTGTTTGATTGGTCTTGTGCCGAACACACACTTTAGTTTCAAGTATCAATTACCTTCACGCACCTGTGGTGCATTCTAATTAGTTCCCCTGTGGGCTTTAAGTACCTGGCTCTTCCCCTCTGTTCCTCGTTGGGTCGTGCCGTAACATGCCGTTTCATTCGGTATCATATTCTCTATCACCAGGACTCCTTCGCGAGGTCCTCTGTTCTGTTTATGCTGTTTTCATCTCCGGCGTGACATGCGCTCCAGCCTTCGCCTCCTGTCGCCGTTGCCTGAGGTAGACACTGGACTGCGCTCTCTAGACTTCCACGGGAGGCTTCCCAGTGTTCCACTTCAGACCCCTGCGCAGCAGGCGTCCTGACGCTCATCCAGACCTCCGCGCAGCTTCCAACCAGGCGCGCATCCAGACCTCCACGCAGCAGATGCGCTCGTCACTCCAGGCGCGCATCCAGACCTCCACGCAGCAGATGCGCTCTCCGTACCGGCGCATACTCAAAGCAGACGCGCACCATCCAGACCTCCGAGCCTGGCACGCTCTTCCGCGCAGACGCTCTCCAGATGCGTCCTCTGTACCGGCGCGCACTCCAAGGAGTCGCGCACCACTCTGACCTCCGCTTGGACAACCGGTTCCCCGGTGGCGACGCTCGCGCCCCGTTCTGTTCCAACGCTCTTTACGCACAACGCCTGGGTGAGTTTTTATGACTGTCTTTGATCCAATTCCGTTTTTCGTGTGTTTATAAAACACTGAAGATTTCCAGCTTTTTATCAGACAGTCACTCACCCAGCGTTTTAGCCTTTTTTGGATTTGTTTTCATTGGGATAATATTTTGGCCTTTACATCGCCTCACTGTGTGTTTTCACACCGAAGATATTTATTCACTTGGATTGTGTTTGGGACGTTTACTCACAGTGTGTATATACACCGAAGATTCTGTCACCTTGATAACTCTGTTTTTGGGACTAGTCACCTCTCCTGCACCTGCTCTGTTTTCCCCATTGTACTCTGAGCTAACCCACTCCTCTCTCCCTCTCGGCCCCGTTTACCCACCTCGGAGATCTGCCGAGAGAAGTCTGCAGAGCGGCTCTGATGTTCCCACCTGCTTCCCCAGACCACCATCCCGGGAGAAGCTGCAGAGCAGCAACCTCATTATTGCTTTTTCCTAGGCCTGTCCCTGTTTACTCTGTCCCAGTATGCAGCTCCAGCCCTTGCCCTGTTCCAAGGCCTTACCCTGTTTTTCCCTAGTCCTCCTAGTCCTCCTTCTAGTCCTCCCAGTCCTCCCTGTCCCCAGCCCGCCTCCGCGGGCCTCTGTCCCTTTCTCCCCTCTCTAGTCCTCCTAGTCCTCCCTGTCCAGTTCCTCCTAGTTCCTCCCTGTTCCTGCCTTGTCCCTTGCCCCGGCCCTGTTTCCTTTAGCCTTCCCTTTGCCTTCCCCTTAGCCAGCTCGCCTCTTAAAGGCACTGGGCCTTTCCCTTTTCTTGTTATCCAGTATGGGTGTTCTCCCTTAAAGGGACAGTGCCCTTTTTCTGTTTGTTTTCAATAAATGCCCGTTCTTGGCTTACTCTCATACCTGTCTTGTGTTGTGCGATTGGGGTCGGTTACAAACCATAACAGTACGACCCCACCAATCGACGACCCCAGCCAGCACAGACGGTGTATGTTGAGTTTGCCTTTTTTTTTTCTTGTTCCCTCTAGTTCCCCTCTAGCTCCCCTGTTAGCCCTGTTTGCTTCCCTGTTAGCCCTGTTTAGCTCCCCTGTTAGCCTGTTGACTCCCCTGTTTTCTTCCCTGTTAGCCTCGTTAGCTCCCCTGCAGCTTGTTAGGCCTCTACTACCGGCATGGCCCCAGTCTGCTAGCTTAGCCCCGGCTGTTAGCACAGCCTCTATGTTAATGCAGCCCTTGCAGCTGGCATAGGCCCTGTAGCTAGCCATGCCCAGGCAGCTAACCCGGTCCCTCTGCATGGCCTCCACTTTTTTTGTAGTTTATCCCACTGCTAGGACTGCCTTTTCAGCTGGCAAGGTCAGTTTATCCCACTGCTAGGACTGCCCTTTCAGCTAGCAATGTCAGTTTTTTTCCCACTGCTAGGACTGCCCTTTCAGCTAGCAGGGTCAGTTGTTCTCCCACTGCTGGGACTGCCCTTTCAGCTAGCAGTGTCAGTTTTCTCCCACTGCTAGGACTGCCCCTTCAGCTAGCAAGGTCAGTTCCCCACAGCTAGGACTGTCCTTCCAGCTAGCTTGTTCTCTCATGCTGGTCCAGCCCTGTCTGCCAGCCTAGCTCCGGCAGCTAGCGCAGCCTCTATGTTGATGTAGCAGTACAGCTAGCATAGGCCCTGTAGCTATCAGTGCCCTGGCAGCTGACCTTCCCTCTGCTAGCCCTTTTCCCGGTGCTCCTCTTAGTTACCACTCAGCTCCCCCAGTTGCCCCTCGGCTACCATGGTTACCCCTCAGCTACCCTAGTTTACCCCTCGGCTGCCCTGTTCTTTTGCTAGCCCCACTTTTGTTGTGGCTTCCCCTGCTGGCTTGGCCCAGTACCTTTTGTTTTTTGCCTTGTTTTGTCCCCTGCCACTCTGTCTGTATTTTTTTTGGGTCGCCGGGTGGCTCCCGTGGAGGGGGGGGTACTGTGAGGTTTTGTCCGCTGCTCACCTACTCTCTCTGTTCCTTTAAGCCCACTGTTAAGGAATTCCCTTCTCACTCACCTCACTAGCCCCCACCCTCGCGTTCGTTACTCTCGTTTGCTCTCAGCGGCCACACCTTGGACTACCTGTCATTGTGTGTTTGATTGGTCTTGTGCCGAACACACACTTTAGTTTCAAGTATCAATTACCTTCACGCACCTGTGGTGCATTCTAATTAGTTCCCCTGTGGGCTTTAAGTACCTGGCTCTTCCCCTCTGTTCCTCGTTGGGTCGTGCCGTAACATGCCGTTTCATTCGGTATCATATTCTCTATCACCAGGACTCCTTCGGGAGGTCCTCTGTTCTGTTTATGCTGTTTTCATCTCCGGCGTGACATGCGCTCCAGCCTTCGCCTCCTGTCGCCGTTGCCTGAGGTAGACACTGGACTGCGCTCTCTAGACTTCCACGGGAGGCTTCCCAGTGTTCCACTTCAGACCCCCGCGCAGCAGGCGTCCTGACGCTCATCCAGACCTCCGCGCAGCTTCCAACCAGGCGCGCATCCAGACCTCCACGCAGCAGATGCGCTCGTCACTCCAGGCGCGCATCCAGACCTCCACGCAGCAGATGCGCTCTCCGTACCGGCGCGTACTCAAAGCAGACGCGCACCATCCAGACCTCCGAGCCTGGCACGCTCTTCCGCGCAGACGCTCTCCAGATGCGTCCTCTGTACCGGCGCGCACTCCAAGGAGTCGCGCACCACTCTGACCTCCGCTTGGACAACCGATTCCCCGGTGGCGACGCTCGCGCCCCGTTCTGTTCCAACGCTCTTTACGCACAACGCCTGGGTGAGTTTTTATGACTGTCTTTGATCCAATTCCGTTTTTCGTGTGTTTATAAAACACTGAAGATTTCCAGCTTTTTATCAGACAGTCACTCACCCAGCGTTTTAGCCTTTTTTGGATTTGTTTTCATTGGGATAATATTTTGGCCTTTACATCGCCTCACTGTGTGTTTTCACACCGAAGATATTTATTCACTTGGATTGTGTTTGGGACGTTTACTCACAGTGTGTATATACACCGAAGATTCTGTCACCTTGATAACTCTGTTTTTGGGACTAGTCACCTCTCTTGCACCTGCTCTGTTTTCCCCATTGTACTCTGAGCTAACCCACTCCTCTCTCCCTCTCGGCCCCGTTTACCCACCTCGGAGATCTGCCGAGAGAAGTCTGCAGAGCGGCTCTGATGTTCCCACCTGCTTCCCCAGACCACCATCCCGGGAGAAGCTGCAGAGCAGCAACCTCATTATTGCTTTTTCCTAGGCCTGTCCCTGTTTACTCTGTCCCAGTATGCAGCTCCAGCCCTCGCCCTGTTCCAAGGCCTTACCCTGTTTTTCCCTAGTCCTCCTAGTCCTCCTTCTAGTCCTCCCAGTCCTCCCTGTCCCCAGCCCGCCTCCGCGGGCCTCTGTCCCTTTCTCCCCTCTCTAGTCCTCCTAGTCCTCCCTGTCCAGTTCCTCCTAGTTCCTCCCTGTTCCTGCCTTGTCCCTTGCCCCGGCCCTGTTTCCTTTAGCCTTCCCTTTGCCTTCCCCTTAGCCAGCTCGCCTCTTAAAGGCACTGGGCCTTTCCCTTTTCTTGTTATCCAGTATGGGTGTTCTCCCTTAAAGGGACAGTGCCCTTTTTCTGTTTGTTTTCAATAAATGCCCGTTCTTGGCTTACTCTCATACCTGTCTTGTGTTGTGCGATTGGGGTCGGTTACAAACCATAACAGCATAGCCACTTGGAAAAGTAACTGTAATCAGATTACTGGCTTGTAAAAAGTAACAAGTTAGATGACTATTTACTGAAAAAAGTAAACAGATTAGAGTAACTAGTTACTGGCATCACTGTTCATAACGGAAGGGTGTGATACAGGGTGGAGCGAGCTGATGAACTGTTAAACAACATCATAGGAGATCAATGCCATCGGACTCTGCAACCCTTCATTGATTATATAGATACTAGGCAATACATCATCTGTAACTCTAGCTACTCTAGTTTATACCTAATATGAGATGTCTAATAATCACTCTATAACACAGCTTTGTACTATTACTGATATATTGTATTTCTAATTTAAACTTGTATTATACTTTGTAAGTGTGTGTGTGTGTGTGTGTGTGTGTGTGTAATATAACCTATGTTTTTATGAAATTCTTTTAACTAACAGATGTAAAACAACTAACGGATGTAAAAAAAAAAACAGATCACATCATGTGCTGTCCCGAAACTAACACAGATATGACACACCATGTGACTTAAACTTAAATACGGTGGGTATAATATACCTAAATATATAACCTGAATGGTTGGTGTGTAAATAATTTGTCATATGTCAACGGTGGTAAATATATAACCTAATGCTGCTCTGATTAAAGGTTATGTTAAAGTGGTATGTGGTCCAGTTACGCTGCTCTGATTAAAGGTTATGTTAAAGTGGTATGTGGTCCAGTTACGCTGCTCTGATTAAAGGTTATGTTAAAGTGGTATGTGGTCCAGTTACGCTGCTCTGATTAAATGTAATGTTAAAGTGGTATGTGGTCCAGTTATGCTGCTCTGATTAAAGGTGATGTTAAAGTGGTATGTGGTCCAGTTACGCTGCTCTGATTAAAGGTGATGTTAAAGTGGTATGTGGTCCAGTTATGCTGCTCTGATTAAAGGTTATGTTAAAGTGGTATGTGGTCCAGTTACGCTGCTCTGATTAAAGGTTATGTTAAAGTGGTATGTGGTCCAGTTATGCTGCTCTGATTAAAGGTTATGTTAAAGTGGGATGTGGTCCAGTTATGCTGCTCTGATTAAAGGTTATGTTAAAGTGGTATGTGGTCCAGTTACGCTGCTCTGAGTAAAGGTTATGTTAAAGTGGTATGTGGTCCAGTTATGCTGCTCTGATTAAAGGTTATGCTAAAGTGGTATGTGGTCCAGTTACGCTGCTCTGATTAAATGTTAGGTTAAAGTGGTATGTGGTCCAGTTACGCTGCTCTGATTAAAGGTGATATTAAAGTGGTGTGTGGTCCAGTTACGCTGCACTGATTAAAGGTTGTGTTAAAGTGGTATTCGGTCCAGTTACGCTGCACTGATTAAAGGTCATGTTAAAGTGGTGTGTGGTCCAGTTATGCTGCTCTGATTAAAGGTCATGTTAAAGTGGTATGTGGTCCAGTTACGCTGCTCTGATTAAAGGTGATGTTAAAGTGGTGTGTGGTCCAGTTACGCTGCTCTGATTAAAGGTGATGTTAAAGTGGTGTGTGGTCCAGTTACGCTGCTCTGATTAAAGGTGATGTTAAAGTGGTATGTGGTCCAGTTATGCTGCTCTGATTAAAGGTTATGTTAAAGTGGTATGTGGTCCAGTTACGCTGCTCTGATTAAAGGTTATGTTAAAGTGGTATGTGGTCCAGTTACGCTGCTCTGAATAAAGGTTATGTTAAAGTTGGATGTGGTCCAGTTATGCTGCTCTGATTAAAGGTTATGTTAAAGTGGTATGTGGTCCAGTTATGCTGCTCTGATTAAAGGTTATGTTAAAAAGTGGTATGTGGTCCAGTTACGCTGCTCTGATTAAATGTTAGGTTAAAGTGGTATGTGGTCCAGTTACGCTGCTCTGATTAAAGGTGATATTAAAGTGGTGTGTGGTCCAGTTACGCTGCACTGATTAAAGGTTGTGTTAAAGTGGTATTCGGTCCAGTTACGCTGCACTGATTAAAGGTCATGTTAAAGTGGTGTGTGGTCCAGTTATGCTGCTCTGATTAAAGGTCGTGTTAAAGTGGTGTGTGGTCCAGTTACGCTGCTCTGATTAAATGTGATGTTAAAGTGGTGTGTGGTCCAGTTACGCTGCTCTGATTAAAGGTTATGTTAAAGTGGTATGTGGTCCAGTTATGCTGCTCTGATTAAAGGTTATGTTAAAGTGGTGTGTGGTCCAGTTATGCTGCACTGATTAAAGGTTATGTTAAAGTGGTATGTGGTCCAGTTATGCTGCTCTGATTAAAGGTTATGTTAAGGTGGTATGTGGTCCAGTTATGCTACTCTGATTAAATGTCATGTTAAAGTGGTGTGTGGTCCAGTTACGCTGCTCTGATTAAAGGTTGTGTTAAAGTGGTATGTGGTCCAGTTATGCTGCTCTGATTAAAGGTTATGTTAAGGTGGTATGTGGTCCAGTTATGCTACTCTGATTAAAGGTCATGTTAAAGTGGTGTGTGGTCCAGTTACGCTGCTCTGATTAAAGGTTGTGTTAAAGTGGTATGTGGTCCAGTTATGCTGCTCTGATTAAAGGTTGTGTTAAAGTGGTATGTGGTCCAGTTACGCTGCTCTAATTAAAGGTGATGTTAAAGTGGTATGTGGTCCAGTTATGCTGATCTGATTAAAGGCTATGTTAAAGTGGTATGTGGTCCAGTTACGCTGCTCTGATTAAATGTTAGGTTAAAGTGGTATGTGGTCCAGTTACGCTGCTCTGATTAAAGGTTATGTTAAAGTGGTATGTGGTCCAGTTATGCTGCTCTGATTAAAGGCTATGTTAAAGTGGTATGTGGTCCAGTTACGCTGCTCTGATTACATCCCGTTGAAGTTAACAGGCTTCAAATGTGAAAAAGTATATCATCTTCATATATTTTTTATTTTATATTGCGTTTTCTATGCAAACATATTTTTCTTCAAAATAGCTAGTAACTGATGGATTCAGATACATGTAGTGGAGTAAAACGTACAACATTTCCCTTGAAATGTAATGGAGTAAAAAAGTATAAAGTTCCCTAAAATGAAAATACTCATATGAAGTACAAGTAACTCGAAACTGGTACACAACTTGAGTACAAATACTTAGTTACTTTCCACCACTGCCTTTATAATGTATTATAAAGTCACTGTGCAGTATTGGATGCCGTCTTTCATGTTTTGCAAAAGCTCCATATCCAGTTAGAGCTGCATGAGGCAGCTTCTGGGAGATGAGCGTGAGTGAGTTCACCTGCCCGGCAGCAATAGAGCGGAGCTCTGCATCACTGTTGAAGCCAACGCCAGCAACACAGGTCTTCCACAGACTCCCAGAGCAACACAGGTCTTCCACAGACTCCCAGAGCAACACAGGTCTTCCACAGACTCCCAGAGCAACACAGGTCTTCCACAGACTCCCAGAGCAACACAGGTCTTCCACAGACTCCCAGAGCAACACAGGTCTTCCACAGACACCCAGAGCAACACAGGTCTTCCACAGACTCCCAGAGCAACACAGGTCTTCCACAGACTCCCAGAGCAACACAGGTCTTCCACAGACTCCCAGAGCAACACAGGTCTTCCACAGACTCCCAGAGCAACACAGGTCTTCCACAGACTCCCAGAGCAACACAGGTCTTCCACAGACTCCCAGAGCAACACAGGTCTTCCACAGACTCCCAGAGCAACACAGGTCTTCCACAGACTCCCAGAGCAACACAGGTCTTCCACAGACTCCCAGAGCAACACAGGTCTTCCACAGACTCCCAGAGCAACACAGGTCTTCCACAGACTCCCAGAGCAACACAGGTCTTCCACAGACTCCCAGAGCAACACAGGTCTTCCACAGACACCCAGAGCAACACAGGTCTTCCACAGACTCCCAGAGCAACACAGGTCTTCCACAGACTCCCAGAGAAACCCAGGTCTTCCACAGACTCCCAGAGCAACACAGGTCTTCCACAGACTCCCAGAGCAACACAGGTCTTCCACAGACTCCCAGAGCAACACAGGTCTTCCACAGACTCCCAGAGCAACACAGGTCTTCCACAGACTCCCAGAGCAACACAGGTCTTCCACAGACTCCCAGAGCAACACAGGTCTTCCACAGACTCCCAGAGCAACACAGGTCTTCCACAGACTCCCAGAGCAACACAGGTCTTCCACAGACTCCCAGAGCAACACGGGTCTTCCACAGACTCCCAGAGCAACACAGGTCTTCCACAGACTCCCAGAGCAACACAGGTCTTCCACAGACTCCCAGAGCAACACAGGTCTTCCACAGACTCCCAGAGCAACACAGGTCTTCCATAGACTCCCAGAGCAACACAGGTCTTCCACAGACTCCCAGAGCAACACAGGTCTTCCACAGACACCCAGAGCAACACAGGTCTTCCACAGACACCCAGAGCAACACAGGTCTTCCACAGACTCCCAGAGCAACACAGGTCTTCCACAGACACCCAGAGCAACACAGGTCTTCCACAGACTCCCAGAGCAACACAGGTCTTCCACAGACTCCCAGGGGCACTGGCTGCTTTAAACTGCATTCAAAACCACACCTGGCCCAAACATGTGATTGGTTATCGATGAAGGACGCTGGTGTTTTTGGCCATATATATATAATATATGGTTCTATTTTTTTTTACACCACTGGGCCACATACCACTTTAACACAACTTATGGATACACAAACGTCATGTAGAATGTGCACTTTTACTGTGGATACTTAAGTACACGCAATAGCAAATACTTCTCTACATTTACTTAAGTAGAACTTGAATGGAGGACTTTTACTTTTACCAGTGTACTCATTTATCTGACTATTGCTACTTTTAATAGGACAGCAAGAAGGTTAGAGTTGTTATTATTATAATTTTTTAAATTTCAGATATTGATTGAAGAAGTGTGTTTTTTTAGTCGATGGCGAAAGATCGGTGTCGTGTTTTAGGCTGCTGTCCTAACTGTCGTGGGAAGTCCGTTCCACCATTGTGGAGCAAGGACTGAGAATAGGTGGCTTCTCCTTGATGACCCTCCCGGAGCTCGGGGTAGAAGGAGTGGGTCTGAGGCGGCCAGACGGGCGTAGGGGTCTTGAGGGTATGTAGTTAGAGACCATCGACCGGACCATTGACCCAATAGGAGGACAGTTTTACACGACTGGAGGCGGGGCTACTTTCTAAGTGGATGAAAGTATTTCTTCCGATGGCCTTTGTACCGCGTGCGCGCAGGGAGGGTGAGTCGGAGGAGCATGTTAATGTAAATATATAACGTGATGTCTGTGGGTTTCATGGCGTCGGCGTGTAGTATCTGTGAAGTATCGCCCCCCCGGGGGACGGGAGGCAGGGAGGCGGCGAGAGGACGGTGCGTTTAGATGCAGAGGAAGCAGCCAGAGACCAAATTAAACCAAACAATGATTATGAATATTATATAGTGGCACTGTTCACAGTTACGCAAGAATATCCTTTATTGTATTTACCCACAGGGTGGGTTCTGGGTGTCTGTCTGCTCCTTTTCAGCAACACCCTGCTTCACACTCTGGACACAGTTCCACACATTCACACCTGGGAGCTGATGTCCAGTACAACCACAGTCTGACCACTGTTGACCACTAGGAGCTGCCCAGTACAACCACAGTCTGACCACTGTTGACCACTAGGAGCTGCCCAGTACAACCACAGTCTGACACTGTTGACCACTAGGAGCTGCCCAGTACAACCACAGTCTGACACTGTTGACCACTAGGAGCTGCCCAGTACAACCACAGTCTGACCACTAGGAGCTGCCCAGTACAACCACAGTCTGACACTGTTGAGCACTAGGAACTGCCCAGTACAACCACAGTCTGACACTGTTGACCAATAGGAGCTGCCCAGTACAACCACAGTCTGACACTGTTGACCACTAGGAGCTGCCCAGTACAACCACAGTCTGACACTGTTGACCACTAGGAGCTGCCCAGTACAACCACAGTCTGACACTGTTGACCACTAGGAGCTGCCAAGTACAACCACAGTCTGACACTGTTGACCACTAGGAGCTGCTCAGTACAACCACAGTCTGACACTGTTGACCACTAGGAGCTGCCCAGTACAACCACAGTGTGACCACTGTTGACCACTAGGAGCTGCCCAGTACAACCACAGTCTGACACTGTTGACCACTAGGAGCTGCCAAGTACAACCACAGTCTGACACTGTTGACCACTAGGAGCTGCCCAGTACAACCACAGTCTGACACTGTTGACCACTAGGAGCTGCCCAGTACAACCACATTCTGACACTGTTGACCACTAGGAGCTGCCCAGTACAACCACAGTCTGACACTGTTGACCACTAGGAGCTGCCCAGTACAACCACAGTCTGACACTGTTGACCACTAGGAGCTGCCAAGTACAACCACTGACACTGTTGACCACTAGGAGCTGCCCAGTACGACCACAGTCTGACACTGTTGACCACTAGGAGCTGCCAAGTACAACCACTGACACTGTTGACCACTAGGAGCTGCCCAGTACGACCACAGGCTGACACTGTTGACCACTAGGAGCTGCCAAGTACAACCACTGACACTGTTGACCACTAGGAGCTTCCCAGTACGACCACAGGCTGACACTGTTGACCACTAGGAGCTCTGCTCTGCTCTCCTCCTCCTCCTCCTCCTCCTCCTCCTCCTCCTCCTCCTCCTCCTCCTCCTCCTCCTCCTCCTCCTCCTCTTCTTCCCCCCCCCCCCCCCCTCTCGCCCGGGACGCCGTTCGCGGCTAGCCAAGACATTAGAGGAGTGACACGACACGGTTATGATTACCATCTGACGCGCGTGTGTGTGCAGGGCCGCATTAACGACCGGGCCGACCGGGCCGCGGCCCGTGGGCCTCTAGTGATGAGGGGCCTCAAAAAAATATATATATATATATTATTTAAAATTTAATTTTTTTATTTATTTTTCTTGGAGGCCCCTCGTCACTGGAGGCCCCAATATTTTTTTTTATTTTTTTTTAACTTTAATTTTTTATTGTTTGAGGCCACTCGTCACTATAGAGGCCTTTTGGAGGCCCCTCGTCACAAGAGGCCCCACATTATTTTAAATTTTTTTTTACTTTAATTTTTTATTTTTTTGGAGGCCGCTCGTCACTCGAGGCCTTTTGGAGGCCCCTCGTCACTCGAGGCCTTTTGGAGGCCCCTCGTCACTAGGGGCCCCAAATATTTGTTTATTTTTTTTTAACTTTTATTTTAAACATTTTTGGAGGCCCCTCGTCACTAGAGGCCCCACATTTTATTAAATTTTTTTTCTTATTTTGGAGATCGATGTCATACTGTGACACTGAATGAAAACATATTTCATCAACTAAAATATTTTAGTCAACAAAAATATTTCATCAACTAAAATATACAGTACGTCACACCCTGCCGTCTGCAAGTGGCTAATCTTGAGTATTTTTTTTCCTCTTCATAAGAGTTTGAGGTTTTCCGTTTGAGGTAAAAACAGCAATAAAAAGTCAAAACTTGCATCTCCACATCCTAGCCCCGACGCCTGAATACTTTTATCAACGGATTTCCAGTTCCGCGTTCGCGTTCTGTGCTCTGATTGGCCACTGACGTTTCTGGTAGCGCCAATCGTGTGACGCCTCTTTCTTTCACTGGTTAAGCTTAGGCACTCTTTCGAAGTTGGTTAAGGTTAGAGTTTGTCTTAGAGCAGGGCGATAGAACACCAGCCCTGATTCCATACTCTAACGGAACAACTTCAAAAGAGTCGCCTAAGAAACGTCAGTGGCCAATCAGATCGCAGAACGCGAACGCGGAAATGGAAATCCATTGGTAAAAGAATAGACACAGCCCGACACGAATAAGGCAGATTGGGATCATTATTCATGACAGACAGCATGGACCCGTCGGTGCTGATAGCAGATATCATCGAGCTCCCCCTAGTGACTAGGGCCCTAGGGGGCGTTATTTCTAAACCTAGCCGCATTTCTGGCAGACGCTCTCTGATTGGCACTGACTGACGCTCTCTGATTGGCCACTGACATGTTTGCCCAATCGCGTGACGAGCTGTGTCTTTGCCCATTTCCTCGTCAAACAGCCTGCAAACTACCTGGCGTTCTATCACCACGCTCTAAGACAAACTCTAACCTTAACCAACTTTGAAAGAGTGCCAAGCTTAACCAGTGTAGAAACAGGCGTCGGCCAATCAGAGAGCGTCTTGCCAGAAATGCGGCTAGGTTTAGAAATAACGCGACTAGGGGCCTCCACACTACACACTAGTAAAAAAAAATAAAAGAGATACGAAAAAAAAATATATATAATCAGATCCTCATCCAGCGTTTTCTTTCACAGCATCTATAGTGACTACTAGTATCATCTCATCTCTTCTCTATCTATTTTTATTACATTTTTTGTATTGCAAATTGTTTGATAATGAGGGGTGAGAGACGTTGAGTCTACGTGACACTGACGTCCAGGTCCAGGGGTCACTGTCAGGTCAGGTCAGGTGACCACTGATCGCGAGAATTGCACTTGCAAGTTGATCAAGTAGGCTAAGACTTGTCTCGAGTAGTACTGTATGATCAATTGAGACTGTGACACTCAAAAAACATGGATAAAAAAGTTAAACGGTGGGAAAGCGGAGCTGCTAAGTTAAAGTCTAAACAAGAAAGGGACAGAAAGAGCGAGTTACTTCGGCAAAGCATACCAACTATCGCTACTTTTTTCACCCCGTCAGGTAAGGAGGAGGATAGCCCCCTGGCTAGCACTAGTAGCAGCAACGTTAAAGAGGCTGAGCCAGGCGCCGCGGGCAGAGAGGACGAGAATGCTAACGTTGTTATTATTATTGATGCTAGCGACAGAGAAGAGGAAGCGGCAGCCTCTAGTTCAACTTCAGCCGGCCCACCACCACCAGTGGCTGCCACCTGTTCGTATACGCCCGCCGCATCTCCACAGCCCAGCCCCAACACCAACACGGATGAGCTGGTTCCTCCTCCTAATACAAACCTGGTATCCACTACAGTTGAAACAAATACAAGAGGAATTACGGTATTCTATATATTTTTTAAAGTGACATATAAAAACGCCACTGTGCGTGCATGCACGTGTGTATGGCCCAGGGGCCTCTGAAGTCTTAATCTGGCCTTGTGTGTGTGTGTGTGTGTGTGTGTGTGTGTGTGTGTGTGTGTGTGTGTGTGTGTGTGTGTGTGTGTGTGTGTGTGTGTGTGTGTGTGTGTGTGTGTGTGTGTGTGTGTGTGTGTGTGTGTGTGTGTGCGTGTGTGTGTGTGTGTGTGTGTGTGTGTGTGTGTGTGTGTGTGTGTGTGTGTGTGTGTGTGTGTGTGTGTGTGTGTGTGTACACTGCACACAATGGCTCCCCCGTGTGCTTGCTGGCCGTGTGTGTAGAGATGTACTGTATCGTGTTACACGTTTATTCTCTCAGCCCGCTCTCGGTCTCAGCTAAAGTACACGAGGCTCTTCAGCAACTCAGCTGCTGGGAGCCACGCGCGCGGCCCGTCCCCCTGTAGCCCCGTTCATCCGCCACTAGAGGGAGCCACATTCTTTACCATGCCTGTAATGGCTTCTTGTTGGTCAACCAGGTAGTGTCTTTAACACGCACATTCCAAAAAAAATCCAAAACGAGATCCTTCCAAGGTATTATGAATTCAATTATAGGTTAATTTTAAGCATCTGAAGCATCTAAAGAAAACATCAAAAGATAGATTCCAATACTCAAAAATAACTGAATTCTCACACTGATGTGGTTTAAAGAAACATGTACTGTATAACCTGCCACCTTCACCAAACATCCCTAGGCCTTCTCTTCCTGCTCATTATCCCACCTGTGATTCCAACAGTCCCCGCCCCCCACTCTCAACGTGCACTACCAGCCTTTGGCCGCTAGGTGGGGTAGATGACTACAGAGGTGCAGAAACTACTCTGTACTGGGCTCTGTTAAGGAAGGACAGGACACACTCACTGAGAAACATTGCTTTATACTGAAAACTAGGGTAAGCCATTTTAAGTTTATTAGTGAATCTTAAAAGTGAGGAACCAGCTGACTTGATTAAAGGGGCGTGTTTAAAACGGCCATTTTGTTTAGTTAAGTGCCCCCATTAAGGGACTGTTTCCTGTTTACTAGTAGCATCTGATTTGCTGAGTGAGCCATTAAGAGCCTGCCCTGTTTAAAAGCAGAGGTCCACACTGTGTTGAAATCACTCTGTACTGGGCTCTGTTAAGGAAGGACAGGACACACTCACTGAGAAACATTGCTTTATACTGAAAACTAGGGTAAGCCATTTTAAGTTTATTAGTGAATCTTAAAAGTGAGGAACCAGCTGACTTGATTAAAGGGGCGTGTTTAAAACGGCCATTTTGTTTAGTTAAGTGCCCCCATTAAGGGACTGTTTCCTGTTTACTAGTAGCATCTGATTTGCTGAGTGAGCCATTAAGAGCCTGCCCTGTTTAAAAGCAGAGGTCCACACTGTGTTGAAATCACTCTGTACTGGGCTCTGTTAAGGAAGGACAGGACACACTCACTGAGAAACATTGCTTTATACTGAAAACTAGGGTAAGCCATTTTAAGTTTATTAGTGAATCTTAAAAGTGAGGAACCAGCTGACTTGATTAAAGGGGCGTGTTTAAAACGGCCATTTTGTTTAGTTAAGTGCCCCCATTAAGGGACTGTTTCCTGTTTACTAGTAGCATCTGATTTGCTGAGTGAGCCATTAAGAGCCTGCCCTGTTTAAAAGCAGAGGTCCACACTGTGTTGAAATCACTCTGTACTGGGCTCTGTTAAGGAAGGACAGGACACACTCACTGAGAAACATTGCTTTATACTGAAAACTAGGGTAAGCCATTTTAAGTTTATTAGTGAATCTTAAAAGTGAGGAACCAGCTGACTTGATTAAAGGGGCGTGTTTAAAACGGCCATTTTGTTTTGTTAAGTGCCCCCATTAAGGGACTGTTTCCTGTTTACTAGTAGCATCTGATTTGCTGAGTGAGCCATTAAGAGCCTGCCCTGTTTAAAAGCAGAGGTCCACACTGTGTTGAAATCACTCTGTACTGGGCTCTGTTAAGGAAGGACAGGACACACTCACTGAGAAACATTGCTTTATACTGAAAACTAGGGTAAGCCATTTTAAGTTTATTAGTGAATCTTAAAAGTGAGGAACCAGCTGACTTGATTAAAGGGGCGTGTTTAAAACGGCCATTTTGTTTTGTTAAGTGCCCCCATTAAGGGACTGTTTCCTGTTTACTAGTAGCATCTGATTTGCTGAGTGAGCCATTAAGAGCCTGCCCTGTTTAAAAGCAGAGGTCCACACTGTGTTGAAATCACTCTGTACTGGGCTCTGTTAAGGAAGGACAGGACACACTCACTGAGAAACATTGCTTTATACTGAAAACTAGGGTAAGCCATTTTAAGTTTATTAGTGAATCTTAAAAGTGAGGAACCAGCTGACTTGATTAAAGGGGCGTGTTTAAAACGGCCATTTTGTTTTGTTAAGTGCCCCCATTAAGGGCCAGGTGTTAAGACAGCACTAATTAGTGATAGTGATAGTGATAGTGATTTAAAGGCTTGCTGGTGTAGCGTCAGCGAAGCGTCGAGAAACGAAGAGGGACAAAGAGGGACAAAGAGGAGGAGTTTTCCTGGAGTTGTCGTACAGAACTTGTAAGTCGCTTTGGATAAAAGCGTCAGCTAAATGACTAAATGTAAATGTAAATGTAAATGTAAATGTAAATAAACGATAGATACACTAAGAACACAATAGAATGGCTCCAACAATCCCGTGTCGGGTCATTTGATTTGAAGTAGATGAATATTGCATTTTGTTTTGGTCTATTATTGAGATAGACTATCACAGAGGAAGGTGGATGTTTTTGTATACAGTCTTGTATCAATGTTGTTTGTTTATTGGAAAGAGTACTAACTGTGAGCAATATATCACCTTTTATTATTGCAACAATTGGGTTGGCATTTCAATCAATAGCACTTTACAACGTATGCCTCACATTCACCCACTCACTCACACATTCACACGTGTCTCACTCTCTCTCTCTCTCTCTCTCTCTCTCTCTCTCTCTCTCTCTCTCTCTCTCTCTCTCTCTCTCTCTCTCTCTCTCTCTCTCAATTCAATTCAATTCAATTCAAATATAAGGGTTATGCAATATAATGCATTTGGGGCTATAAATCACGTTCTGGAGAAAGCTGCAGAAAACGATAAAAACATACTTATACTTTAGACCGTATTTTAGTATGAATATGTGAATGAAAAAGTATAACGTTGCTACACCCTGAACAATAGATATAGGACTTTGAATGGGCCATTGTAATGTCAATTTAGCAATACAATTTAAAAAGTTATAGCCCTGCAAAGAAGGGGGACTTCTCCATGTTAAGTAGGGCTGGCGAGGGATGGTAAATTATGAATTTAACCCCGGCGATCAAAGGGTTAATCTATATCTATGGTTACACCTTTGTTTACCCATCTGACAAGTCAAAATGACTGGAGTCGGGATCATTGTGGATATAAGCATGCCATTGGCCGACTATTTCAGTAGGAATTCTCCTCCCCTTCCGCTATCTGCGACACTATTTTGCAAGGGCACCATTGCTGCATCCTGGGCTTAGAGCCACGCAGGAGGATTGTGATTGGTTTAAAGAAATACAAACACATCAGATAATCCCCCCCCCCCCTATACTGGAATGATAGTAGGTTCAGCCAGACCTCTCTCTGGCACAGCGCTAACATAGTGTGGAGAAGAGTATGGCTACATGAGACTAAAATGGTGTGAAAAGCTAATTGTGTAGAACTATTTCAAGTTTGTTTATTATTTGTCACGACAAAATACAGAATACTTTATGATGAAATGCTTGTTTCTGTATGAGCCGCTGAGAGTGTGCTACATACAGAAAAAAGAAAGTAAGTAAAAATAGTAATTATGAAGTACAGTAAGTCAAAAGTATCCGTTATTGGTTAACATACCGTTGTATTCGTTGGGTACACTACACAGCCATTCGGTTCGGTACGGATACGTGTACCTTTACACCCCTAGTTGTTACATAGTGTCATTGTCATTGAGCATCCTGATGGCCTGGGGATAGAAGCTCCCAGAATAGAATGATAGAATGTTGTGCTCTCTTCAACTATATGGGGGGACAGTGGCTCAGGAGGTAGAGCGGTTGCAGTGGCAAATTCTCCTGGAAGCCAAGGGAAGCCTGGCTTCCCTAGAATTTAAAATTTAAAATAAAAAAATTTGATTTTAAAATGTAACATTTTAAAATGTAAATTTAAAGGGGAACTATTTTACTATTCCTAGCACTATTTGGGTAACTTTACACAATTCCTGTGAGTCTATTGAAGACATCTGTACGTTTTTTTTCCAAAAAATGCATTGGTTTATATTTCTAATCAAGTACTCAAAACCATCATTTTTCAGCCTCTGGATTTCAGGCTGTTATGGCCTGGCTCCGCCCATAAGCACTTTGAGTGACAGTCAGTCCAGAGAGAGAGAGAGAGAGAGAGAGAGAGAGAGAGAAACTCAGCGTCTCCCAGAGAGAGAGAGAGAAAAAAACTCAGCGTCTCCCAGAGAGAGAGAGAAAAAAAAACTCAGCGTCTCCCAGAGAGAGAGAGAGAGAGAGAGAGAGAGAGAGAGAGAGAGAGAGAAAAAGTGTAAACACTCTGCGTGTCCTCCCGGGAGCATGCGCTGTGGCGCAGCGCGGTGGTGGACTTCCTCGAGAGGGAGTCCACCACCGTGGGTCTATCTCTCTCTCTCGCTCGGCAGCTAGAGGGGGGCGGGCGTTATTATGCAAATACGCACCATCTGACGTCACGAATACGCAAATTTTCAGATGACTCACTTGAGGGAGGGACATTATTGTGAGAGGAGAATTGGAAGAATGCGCCAAATCGAGAATTAGAGACATAGATCCTATTACTATAAGTCCACATAGCTAGAAAATAACCCTAAACACTGGAAAAGGTCATTTATAAGATAGTTCCCCTTTAAATTTTAAATTTTAAAAATTTAAAAATTTAAAAATTTAAATTTGAAATAAAAAATTATAAAAAATTATTAAAAATTATTAAAAATTATTAATTTTTTTTAAAAATTATTAAAAATTATTAAAAATTATTAAAAAAATTTTTAAATGATTTACAATAATAAAAAAATCATTATTTTTCATCTCTGTGTTATAATAATTGTCTCCCTCCTGGAGAAATGAACCGAACGAGCACCCACTCTCTCTAACACTTTGTCACTGACTGAGGCAGCCAGCCTGCCCTGGAGGCTCACGAGATAAAGCTGTGAACCAGGTTAGGAGTAGGATGCCAGGCCGTTTTTTATTTTTTTATTCATCCTATTACCTCATTATTAGCCAATAAGATTCCAGCTGGGTTGGGCTTAGCTCCTTAACACGCCCCCAGCTTGGTTCTCTAGGTAGGGGCAGAGTGACCAGTCTGCGTAGGGGAATATATGCTAATTTCGCGTCTGGCCATAGTGGCCAATCAAATCACATTAAAAGCAAACGTGACCAAACGTCTTGGCCTCACGAGATGAATCACCACTTTGGCATAATTATGCAATGAAGCATATAGCACTTTATTAGCACTTATTTTTTTAATGCTAGCGGTGGGTCCAAAATATATCAGATATAAATGTCAAAGGTACCCAGCGTTCCATTAGGGTTTCACACACACATGCGGTGGGGTTTGAAAGCTCGGCGTTGCTAATAAACATTTTAAATCATTTTTATAAACGAGTAAAACTGAGGCTGAGCTAGCCTTTGCTAAAATGGCTGCTTCCGCATTTTACAGTAGGAGCGCTCTGATGGCTGGGCGCGCCACGCAACAGACACGTGAATGAATGAATGAATGAATGAAAACTTTATTTAACAGATTGCAGAATGGGTACAATACAGTACGGCTCAATACACACAATTGTTAAGGGGATGCAGACCAGAGAAAGACGTTTGTCTTGTCTTGTTTGTCTAGACGTTTGTCTAATAGACAGTCTCCTCCCCACCGTATGTATATATTCTCTCCCGGCCACCCACCCCCTCCTAATGTACAGTCTCCTCCCCACCGTATTCTCTCCCGGCCGTATGTATATTTCTCTCCCACCCACCCACCCCCTCCTAATGTACAGTCTCCTCCCCACCGTATTCTCTCCCGGCCGTATGTATATTTCTCTCCCACCCACCCACCCCCTCCTAATGTACAGTCTCCTCCCCACCGTATTCTCTCCCAGCCGTATGTATATTTCTCTCCCACCCACCCACCCCCTCCTAATGTACAGTCTCCTCCCCACCGTATTCTCTCCCGGCCGTATGTATATTTCTCTCCCACCCACCCACCCCCTCCTAATGTACAGTCTCCTCCCCATCATATGTATATACTCTGTCAGGATCTATGGGTAACAGTACTGTATATTTGAATATCGTATATGTCACAAATGTAACAGTACTAAATACCTGTATGTCATGTATGTCCCTATGCCATAAATGTCATGTATGTTGTGTATGTCCGGGTCCCTATGCCATAAATGTCATGATGTCTTGTATGTCATAAATGTCACTATGAATTGAAAATGGGGGACCCTGATGGAAACAAGACAAACGTCTTTCTCTGGTCTGCATCCCCTTAACAATTGTGTGTATTGAGCCGTACTGTATTGTACCCATTCTGCAATCTGTTAAATAAATAAAAATAAAGTTTGACTGGCCGCCGAGCCATACTGTACATGGTGACTGCTTGACTTAAATATAAAAAAAATATATATATAATAAAACAAATATTAATAAAAATATTTAAAAAAAATTAAATAATTTCTTTTGGCATCCCCTGTTATCTGCACCTCGTGGGGTTCCAAAGCGAGATTTGAGAGCAAGTTTTCAGTTTCATTGACACAAGCAAGAATTTGTGTTTGATGTATTTGGTGGTAACTCGAGGAAGCGATTACTCACAACTAGGGGTGTAACCAGTGGCGGCCGGTGTGACCTACTTTTGGGTGGGCATAGGGGGGGTGAAGGGGGGGGGCATGGCAGCGGACAGCTGACCAAGCGAACACTGACTCCCCACAACACTACCAAACAGAGTACAGGGCTGTACACATATTTTGCATATTGTTAAACGAGCCAAGGCTAGCTATTAAACTATCGATATGAATTGAAAATGGGGGACCCTGATGTAAACAAGACAAACGTCTTTATCTGGTCTGCATCCCCTTAAATCTAAAAGAAACTCCACTCTCTCTCTGATCCATCCAATTCTCCTCCCCTTCCGCTATTTGCGACACTATTTTGCAAGGGCACCATTGCTGCATCCTGGGCTTAGAGCCACGCAGGAAGATTGTGATTGGTTTAGAGAAATACAAACACGTCAGATAATCCCCCCCCCCCCCCCTATACTGGAATGATAGTAGGTTCAGCCACACCTCTCTCTGGCACAGCGCTAACATAGTGTGGAGAAGAGTATGGCTACATGAGACTAAAATGGTGTGAAAAGCTAATTGTGTAGAACTATTTCAAGTTTGTTTATTATTTGTCACAACAAAATATGGAATACTTTATGATGAAATGCTTGTTTCTGTATGAGCCCCTGAGAGTGTGCTACATACAGAAAAAAGAAAGTAAGTAAAAATAGTAATTACGAAGTGCAGTAAGTAAAAAGTATTCGTTAGTGGTTAACATACCGTTGTATTCGTTGGGTACACTACACAGCCATTCGGTTCGGTACGGATACGTGTACCTTTACACCCCTAGTTGTTACATAGTGTCATTGTCATTGAGCATCCTGATGGCCTGGGGATAGAAGCTCCCAGAATAGAATGATAGAATGTTGTGCTCTCTTCAACCATATGGGGGGACAGTGGATGAAACCACTTTATAAATGCAGTAAATTTACCATTTCAAATGCCAGACAGGACAGCAGACTGTCTCCTGTCCACAGTCCTTGTACTGTACGTGACTCCTGTCCAAAACCGTTGTACAGTACGTGTCCTGACCTTTATGTACAACCTTAACAGCTAACTCTAATGCAAATTTCGTCAAACGCAAAGTTGAACACCTTTGTTTACCCTTCTCTGACAAGTCAAAATGGCCGCTGTGGAAAGAGAATTGTGTAAAATTAGAATGTTGTCCTCTCTTCAACCGGCAGCAGGCAGCCCAAGGACAGCAGACGGCCTCTTCGTCCAAAATCGCTGTACGTGTCTCCTGTCCAAAATCGCTGTACATGTTCTGACCTTTATCTACAAGCTTTTAACACCAAACTTTCATGCAAAGTAATTAAAACTCAGGGTTAAACGTTGCCACTTTGAGTGTTTCACCAATCACAGTGATGTTAATGCTCAGACAAAGGTCAGAGCTGTCAGAATGTCGTGTGATGGATTTTGTTTAGTTATTTATTTTGTTTGTAGTCATTTACATGTTCGAAATAAAGATTTAAAATCAAATCAAATCAATATGATACTAGTATCAGTGTTCCATGAAACAGTTGTAATGTTACTGGTAAACTGTGCTCTCTTCAAAACTACAGCAGGACTGCCCCCTGGTGGCTCCTCAGTGCACTAACCAGTATGTGGTACAGAACACATAGCTACCTGCATGGCAATCAACTTCAAACACTAGTAATGACTCAGTCAGTTTTAGATTTGAGAGTTTTACACCAGACCACTATAAAAATATGTGTTTGCCTGTATGATGACCTATATAATGTTGTCTGATATAAAATTGAATATGATTGTATTCTGATATACTGTAATTGTGAGGTTTGGTCCGTTCCCCGCCACACGCTCCGTTCCTTTAAGGTACTATGTTGATTGATGCATTCCCCGCCACACGCTCCGTTCCTTTAAGGTGCCGTGTTGATTGGTGCATTCCCCGCCACACGCTTTTGGAGCAAGTATCGATCTCATCACGCAGCTGTCACAGTTTGTAATTAGCGCCCCTGAAGGCTTTATATACACAGACCTTCTTGCTATCGTTGTCGGGTCGTTCTGGAATACAACTGCTTTGCCTGCTTTTTTCCCGTTGCTGTTTCCTGGTCTATATTCTCTCCAGGACCTTTCTTTGGAGAACTGTTTGGAGCTGCGCCTTGTTACCCGTTACGCGTTGCACTTGGGTGAGTGGAACCAAACCCCTCTGGATAATTTGGATTGTGTGTTATTGAAGAAACACAGAAGATATCATTTTGTTTGCTCTGGATAGTTCTGATTGTGTGTTATTGAAGAAACACTGAAGAGATCATTTTGTTTGCTCTGGATAATTCTGATTGTGTGTTATTGAAGAAGCACTGAAGATATAATTTTGTTTGCACTGGACTCAGCCGGATTGTGTGTTATAGAAGAAGCATTGAAGACATCTTTTGTTTGCACTGACTCTGCTAATTGTGTGTTGGGGAGAACACTGATACCTCTCTCTTTCTCCGTTTCCCACCTCGAGGAAGAGCTGGGAGTATCTGCAGAGCCGCTACAACATCATATGCCAAATTCCCACCACTGTCGCCAGGAGGATTCTGCAGAGCGGCTGATGACTCTGCCGTAGGCAGTCTCCCCGTTTGTTTGATTACTGTACCTTATCCATCTTTTGACTCTGTAAATAAATACGCCCTAGCATTTGGCTAACTCTGAACTTCCTGTCTGTGCCGTTGCGTTTGAGGTCGGTTACAAACCATAACATTACGACCCGACCATGATGACCTCAGCCGACACAGACAGGGTCAGAACAGCGTTGGCGGTCCAAATTGAGTTAACCAACGACCACAGCCTACAGCTAGGTGCGGCTGCGGCTGCTGTACAGGAGCTCCGAGACCAGGTCCTGCCTATTCAGGAGTCCCTTGGCTCTCTGGCTAGCCAGCAGACAGCCCAGGGTAATCAGCAGACTAATATTCTCCACCAATTACAAGCGCTGAGTGAAGCCGTTAACACCTTGCTTGTAACCCCACCTACTTCAGGAGCCTCGGCCGGAGCATCACCCGCAGCCCTGGCAGGCCCCGCGCCTCCCGATCCCGCACCTCGGGAGCCCCGTCTCTCCGAACCACGGTTGTTCGATGGTAACTTCGAGGATTGTGCCACATTCATCATGCAATGTGAGTTGGTTTTTCGTCATCAACCCAGCCGATTCACTTCAAGGGGAGCCCGAGTGGCTTACATGACTAACTTGCTCTCAGGCCGGGCAGCCCAGTGGGTCACTGCCTCCTGGGCAATGGGGGCTGATTTCTGTTTTTCCTACCCAGACTTCGTGGCTGAGCTCCGCAGGGTTTTCCACCACCCAGCCCGTGGCCAGGACCCTGGAGCCCGGTTGGGCACCTTCCGGCAGGGCAGTGGCGGGGTCACCGACTACGTGCTGGAGTTCAGACTGGCGGCAACGGAGAGCGGTTGGAACGATCAAGCGCTTCGTCTCACCTTCATGAGGGGGCTCAACGACGCTGTCAGGGACCAGCTCGCGACCCGTGAGGAACCTGAGTCCCTCGAGGACCTATTCAGCCTCGCCATTCGCATCGACGGACGCCTCCAGGAGAGAAGACGTGAGAGAACTCGACAGGGACCTCCAGAGGTTTCCCAGACCCCCCGTACTTGTGACGGTACTGCGGTCCGCCCTGCTCCCAACACGACTGGTGGTTCCTTCCCCTCCCGTTCGGTGCCCGGGGAGGAACCCATGCAGCTGGGACATTCACATCTTAGCCAAGCTGAACGGGAGGCGAGGTTCAGGTCCGGCCTTTGCCTCTACTGCGGTCGGGATGGACACCGTATCGCCAACTGCCCCACCCGGCCAAAAGACCAGGCTCGCCGGGACCCCGGGAGATCCTGGTGAGCCGTTTTTCTCGTTCCCAGAGCCGTGCACCACCTAGCCATCTGATGAGTGTCACCCTGGCCTGGGCGGACCAACGGGCCACGGTGGAGGCACTCATTGACTCGGGTGCTGACGAGAGTTTCCTAGACTTCGAGTTTGCTACCCGGGCCAACATTCCACTAGAGGACCTCGTGAGGCCATTGGAGGTGTTCGCATTGGACCAACACCGCCTGGCTGACATCACTCAACTCACCTGTCCTGTCCTGCTCACCATTGCTGGTAACCACGTTGAGAGACTCCAGTTTTTTATCACCAGATCCCCTCTTGTCCCAGTAGTCCTGGGCCGGCCCTGGCTCGCGCTGCACGAGCCCCACATCGCCTGGTCCTCCGGTACCATCAGGGGGTGGAGCTCCTCCTGTCATGCCCAGTGTCTTCAGGCGGCGTCCTGTCCCTCGCCCCGGAGATCCGTTTGTGAGCCGCCTCCGGACCACTCGACCATACCCCCCGAGTACCACGACCTCGAGGAGGTTTTCAGTAAGTCCAGGGCTCAGGCCCTTCCGCCTCACCGGCCTTACGACTGTGCCATCGACCTCCGCTCAGGGGCTCCCCTTCCCGGCAGCCGCCTCTACAGTCTGACCGTCCCTGAGAAGGCAGCGATGGATCAATATATCTCTGAGTCCTTGGAAGCAGGACTCATTCGGCCTTCCTCCTCTCCTGTGGCGGCCGGTTTCTTCTTTGTTGGGAAGAAGGACGGAGACCTTCGACCCTGCATCGACTATCGCCAGCTCAACGAGATCACCATTAAGAACAAGTACCCTCTTCCTCTCATGAACTCCACCTTCGAGCCTCTCACCCAGGCTACCGTCTTTACCAAGCTGGACCTCCGGAGTGCCTACCATCTAGTCCATATCCGAGAGGGCGATGAGTGGAAGACCGCCTTCAAGACTCCCAGGGGCCACTACAAGTACCTGGTAATGCCGTTCGGCCTCACCAACGCTCCGGCGGTATTCCAGGCGCTCATGAACGACGTCCTCTGTGACATGCTGGAGGAGTTTGTGGTAGTATACCTAGACGACATCCTCATTTTCTCCAAGACCCTCGAGGAACACATCCAGAATGTCCGCCGTGTGCTGGAGCGCCTCCTCCACAATCGGCTCTTCGTCAAGGCAGAGAAGTGCCGATTCCACTCCGACTCCGTCGATTACCTGGGCTTCATCGTGGAGAGAGGCTTGACCCGAGCTGACCCTCGCAAGATCCGGGCCGTGGAGGAGTGGCCGGAACCCACCTCTCGGAAGGAGTTACAGAGCTTCCTCGGGTTCGCCAACTTCTACCGAAGATTCATCCGGAACTACAGTCAAGTGGCGGAACCGCTTACCAGGCTGACCTCTCCCGCCCTGCCGTTCGACTGGTCCCCAGCGGCGTGTGCTGCGTTCCGCTCCCTCAAGAAGAGGTTCACTTCCGCCCCGATCTTGCTCCATCCAGACCCCAAGAGACAGTTCATCGTAGAGGTGGACGCCTCGGATACTGGACTAGGAGCTATCTTATCCCAGCGGTCGGCAACGGACCAGAAGGTACATCCGTGCGCCTTCTACTCGCGTTGTTTCCTCCCTGCCGAGAGGAACTATGACATCGGCAATCGGGAGCTGCTGGCGGTTGTTGCTGCCTTGGAGGAGTGGCGTCATTGGCTAGAGGGGGCCGAGGAGCCATTTACCATTTGGACGGACCACAAGAACCTGACGTACATCCGTGCTTCCAAGCGCCTCAATGGCCGGCAGGCAAGATGGGCCAGCTTCCTCAGTCGGTTCGACTTCTCGCTGACGTTTCGCCCTGGTTCCCGCAACACGAAGGCCGACTCCCTGTCCCGGTTACACTCCAAGGGGGCTCCAACCACTGAGGACCCGACTCCCATCCTCCCAGAGGCCAGGGTGGTAGGAGTCACCTTGGGCATCGAGGGGGTGGTAAGGCATGCCCTACGCTTCCATCGCGCTCCAGGCAATGTACCGGTTCATCGTCTCTTCGTCCCCGACTCGGTCCGGTCCCGGGTCCTCCAGTGGGGTCATACTAGCCGGTTCGCCTGCCACCCAGGCGTTCATCGCACGTTCTACTTCCTGGCTCGTCGATTCTGGTGGCCCACCATGAGGAACGACGTCAAGGAGTTCGTACTGGCCTGCGCAGTCTCCCACCAGGCACCCTCCGGGCTATTGCAGCCGCTTCCCATTCCGAGCCGTCCTTGGTCCCATGTGGCGTTGGACTTCGTCACGGGTCTTCCTTCTTCCCAGGGGAACACGTGCCTACTGACCGTGGTGGATCTGTTCAGCAAGGGGGTTCACCTCGTGGCCCTTCCCAAGCTTCCCTCGGCGGCCGAGACGGCGGACCTCCTGACACGCCATGTGTTTCGCCTCCATGGTTTTCCCCAGGACGTCGTCTCGGACCGGGGGCCCCAGTTCACTTCCCAGGTATGGCGGGCTTTTTGCAAGGGATTGGGGGCAACGGTCAGTCTTTCCTCTGGTTATCATCCCCAGACTAACGGACAAACGGAGAGGATGAACCAGAGTGTGGAGTCTGCTCTTCGGTGTGTGGCTGCCGAGAAACCCGCTTCTTGGAGCCGTTTCCTTCCCTGGGTCGAGTACTCCAT
>NW_028168976.1:0-77500 GCF_963971535.1 Notolepis coatsorum | reverse complement strand
AGGTGCTTTGGTACCATGAGGTGCAAGCATAGTCGTAGTACCCCTGAATGAGCGCTCCTGCCAGAGTCTTCAGGGTATTCTTGTTTACCAGGGAGGAGATCCGGTACAAGAATCGAGTTCGTTGATTGACTTTTTTTATTACATTGGATGCCATTTTGTCACAGGAAAGATTAGCCTCTAGGATGGAACCCAGGTAGGTAATTTCATCTTTCCTTGTGACAATATTGTCACCCACTGTAACTGAGAAGCCGTCTGTTTTGCTGAGTTTGTTATTTGAACCGAAGAGAATGGACTCTGTTTTGCCCATGTGTAATGATAGTTTGTTGTCGGCGAGCCATATGCAGATTTTGCCTAGTTCCGAGCTGAGGGTTTTTTCAACCTGTAACTTGTTCTTGTCAGAGACCAGCAGGGCTGAGTCGTCCGCAAACAGGAACAAGTTGCAGTCACAAGCTGACGACATGTCATTTGCATAAATTAGGAACAGTAGTACAATGTACAGCCCCACCCAACCCCACCCCACCTACCCAACCTCCTCCAATGTACAGTTTCCATGTCAAATGTATGTCGGTATTCCAATGTACAGTGTGTGTCCCCCCCTACCCACCCCCCCCCCCCCCACCCCCCCCCCCCCACCTCCAATGTACAGCCCCACCCCACCTACCCAACCTCCCCCAATGCACAGTTTCTATGTCAAATGTATATACTCTTCTTCTGGATTTTTTTAGTATCACAAACAGTACTGTATTTGAAAATCTGGTATGTCATAAATGTATAGATGTAGCAGTACTGTCTATCTGTATGTCATGTGTGTCATATGATGAATTGAACATGGGGGACCCTGATGGAAACAAGACGAAAGTCTTTCTCAGGTCTGCATCCTCTTAACAATTGTATGTATTGAGCTGTACTGTGTCAGGATCCTAGGCCCGGTCATGGTTGGACGGGTCAGGATGGTAACTTTGAGCAGTGCTCTCCACCTGACAGTGGGCAGTACCCTCCACCTAACTTTGGGCAATGCCCTACATCTGACATTGGCCCTCGGCCTGATATTGGCGCCCTACCACCCTCTAGTGGTCACAAACAATTGGTGCACGCTACAATGACAAATATCTTGACCACTGTATTAACAATAATTAATTGTGTAATCAATGTGGTGTCCTGGTGTGTGCTGTCATTGTCTTTCCCTTCCCTGGTGTGATGTCTTACACTGTTTTGGGTTGTTAGGAGTTGCCTTTATGTTTAGTTGTGTTTAGTTGTTCTTTGCTTTTGTCTAGGTGTTGTTTGTGATTCTGTGTTGGCCAGGTGTTCTTAATTGTTAATTAGTTGGGGTATTTAGGGTTCTGTCTGTCCTCCCTTCTGTGTGGCGACATTCCTCCAGTTACCCCCTGTTCCTCCACGTCGTGTCGCTCCGTTCTCCCTCTAGTAAGTCTTAGTGTTTGTTGTTTTGTTTTGTGAAGTTTGTTATTAAGTTTCTGTATTTTTCCTTGTATTGCACTGGATTCTACAGTAAACATCATTCTCCAAGCTTCACTCCTCGCCTCTGCCTCCTCCATTCCTTCCCTTTCTGTATTATTGCATTCTACCTAACCCCGTTGTGACAGAATGTCGCCACCAATAACGAATACAGCAGGAAGGGCAAGCGATATCATTCGGGTCGTCCTGAGCCTGATGGCCGGTGAGACTGACATGAAGCATTACTCACCGGCCAAGTGGGGGTTCCTGCTCCGGAAGATCGACCAGGTCGCCATGGAGAATCCGACACTGGAGCCAGCGATGTGGGAGATGGCTGAACATGTTGCTGGCCTCATGGAGAAGCACAAGTCGGAGGCTAGGGTAGCTAGCCTGCCGACTGTTCTCAGGCTTACGGTCAGCCTAGATCCTCCCACAGCCGCTGAGCCTGCTCGGATGTCCCTCGCCGATCTGTCGTCTACAGCCAACATAGCTCCGACCGTTAGCTTCATGCCAATAGCTAACCGGTCGTCTCCAGTTAGCACAGCTCCGCCTGTTAGCTCCGCCACTATAGATGGCCAGACGTCCCCAGTTGGTACAGCTCCACCCGTTAGCTTTGCTCAGACAGCTAACCAGACGTCCACAGCTAACATAGCTCCGCCGGTTAGCCTTGTGTCAATAGCTAACCAGCCACTCCCAGCTAACATAGCTCCGCCGGTTAGCCTTGTGTCAAGGGCTAACCAGCCACTCCCAGCTAACCTAGCTCCGCCCGTTAGCTTCGTGTCAATAGCTAACCGGCCGTTTCCAGCTAGCACAGTCTCCACTGCCAGACTAGGCTCCAGGTTCAGGGTGAGCCTAGTATCTGAGACAGACCAGATGTCTCCAGCTTGCACAGTCTCCACTGCCAGACTAGGCTCCAGGTTCAGGGTGAGCCTAGTACCGGAGATGGACCAGATGTCCCAAGCTAACATAGCTCCGCCGGTTAGCTTTGTGTCAATAGCTAACCAGCCACTCCCAGCTAACCTAGCTCCGCCCGTTAGCTTCGTGTCAATAGCTAACCAGCAGTCCGCAGCTAGCACAGTCTCCACTGCTAGAATAGGCTCCAGGTTCAGGGTGAGCCTAGTAGCTGAGACGGACCAGATGTCCGAAGCTAGTCAGGTCTCTGCAGCTAGCAGGCCTAGGAGGGCTATTAGGACAGGAGCTGCTAGGCTCTCCCCGACTGTTAGCTTAGCCTCGGCAGCTAGCCAGGCATTCTCAGCTAGCACAGTTCCCACAGTGAGTCCAGGGCCCACAGTTGGCCTAGCCCCCGAGGCTAGTATGGCTAGTAAGGCCTCCACAGCTGGTCCAGCTTCCACGCCCAGTCCAGCCTCTGCTCTGGGTCCTGGCTCCTCATCCCCGGATCCTACACCACGCCTCGCCGCCGAGACCGATCCGGTCTCCACGCCCTGCCCGGCCTCTCCACCTGGTCCGGCTGCCGTGCCGGCTCCCGGCTCCTCGACGGATCCTGGCTCCTCATCTCTGGATCCTACACCACGCATCGCCGCCGAGACCGATCCGGTCTCCACGCCATGTCCGGCCCCTACACCTGGTCCGGCTGCCGTGCCGGCTCCCGGCTCTTCGACGGATCCTGGCTTCCCGTCTGGTCCAGCTCTGCGCCGTGATCAGCGTCCTGGTCCTCGCCGGGGTCCTCGCCGGTGTCTTCGCCGTGATCTTCGCCGTGGTCTGCGTGGGATCCTGCTCCAGGGGTCGTCGCCGCCGCACCTCCGGTCCGGCTCTCCTGAACCGGCCCCGAGTCCGGCGGCTGGAGGGTCTCTCGCCCGGGATCCTGCTCCAGGGTCCAGCTCCCCTTCCCGGGCTTCTACACCTGTACCCACCCCCCCTCGTCGGGCCTCGGTGCCCGTCCCCACTCCCCCTCGCCGGGCCTCGGTTCTCAGGTTCTGCCCCCCTCCCCGGGTCTCGGTGCCCATCCCCACCCCCCCTCGTCGGACCTCTGTTCCCAGGTCCAGTCCTCCTCCCCGGGCCTCTGTTCCCGTCCCCACCCCCCCTCTCCGGGCATCTGCGCCCGTTTTCTACCCCCCTGGCTGCTATGCCCCTCCTGGGGTTTTCGCTCGGCCTCCCGGCCCCTGGTCTTCGGGTCTCCTCCCTGGATCCTCTCCGGGGTTCCAGCGTCCTCCCTCGCCTGGCTATGGACGTTGTCTTCGGTGGTCTGGAAGCCCCCCGTTGAGGGGGAGGTACTGTCAGGATCCTAGGCCCGGTCATGGTTGGACGGGTCAGGATGGTAACTTTGAGCAGTGCTCTCCACCTGACAGTGGGCAGTACCCTCCACCTAACTTTGGGCAATGCCCTACATCTGACATTGGCCCTCGGCCTGATATTGGCGCCCTACCACCCTCTAGTGGTCACAAACAATTGGTGCACGCTACAATGACAAATATCTTGACCACTGTATTAACAATAATTAATTGTGTAATCAATGTGGTGTCCTGGTGTGTGCTGTCATTGTCTTTCCCTTCCCTGGTGTGATGTCTTACACTGTTTTGGGTTGTTAGGAGTTGCCTTTATGTTTAGTTGTGTTTAGTTGTTCTTTGCTTTTGTCTAGGTGTTGTTTGTGATTCTGTGTTGGCCAGGTGTTCTTAATTGTTAATTAGTTGGGGTATTTAGGGTTCTGTCTGTCCTCCCTTCTGTGTGGCGACATTCCTCCAGTTACCCCCTGTTCCTCCACGTCGTGTCGCTCCGTTCTCCCTCTAGTAAGTCTTAGTGTTTGTTGTTTTGTTTTGTGAAGTTTGTTATTAAGTTTCTGTATTTTTCCTTGTATTGCACTGGATTCTACAGTAAACATCATTCTCCAAGCTTCACTCCTCGCCTCTGCCTCCTCCATTCCTTCCCTTTCTGTATTATTGCATTCTACCTAACCCCGTCGTGACAGTACTGTACTGTACCCATTCTGCAATCTGTTAATACACTTTTCAATCAATCAATCAATCAGTGGTCCTAGTATGCTTCCTTGTGGAACACCACAGTTCACTGTGAGGGGGGGGGATAGGGTACCGTTTACCTCCACCATCTGTTCTCTCCCCTCCAGGTAGGATTGTATCCAGCTCACTGATAAACTATCAAAACCAATTGCTTTTAGCTTGTCAATCAGAATGGTGTGATTGACAGTGTCGAAGGCCTTTTGTAGGTCTAGCATGACCATGCCGCAGTATTTGCCCGCGTCCACCTCTTGCTTGATGTGGTCGTTCAAATAGAGAAGGCATGTGTCAGTGGAGTGGGATGTTCTGAAGCCAGATTGGAATTCGTAGATTAGATTTGTATCCGTAAGGTACTTTTCGACCTGTTCGTATACTATTTTTTCCATGACTTTCGAGATGGATGTAAGGATAGAAACAGGGCGGTAGTTGCCTGGGTCTAATTTGCTGCCCTTTTTGTGCAGGGGTGTTACTCTCGCTATTTTGAAGTCCTTGGGGACGTGTCCCTGTTTTATGGAGAGGTTTATTATGTGTGTGATGACTGGGGTGATGGCGGCTGCTGAGTCTCTGAGGAATTTGGAGGGGATGTTGTCATGGCCAGTGGCCTTGTTCGGTTGGAGGGCGCTCAGTTTATTGAGTACCTCATCTGTAGTTACCATTTCCAGTTTGAAATCGTCTTTGTGGACGCCTAGGTTCTTGTAGTATACTACTATGTGTTCTACCCCATACTGCCCTGAGTGGGAGGGTAGTTTGTTTACCAGTGTTGTGGCTATGTTTGTGAAGAAAGTGTTTAAGTAATTGGCTACATCCAGTTTGTCTGTGATGAGCGTGTTGTCCGTCTTTATGTTTATGTTTGAGAACCTGGTTTTAAGTTTTTTACTGCAGCCTAGTTGATTATTGAGTAATTTCCAAAGTTCACGTGGTTTATTTTTGTTTTCCTCAGTTTTGTCATTGATGAAATTTTTTTTTGCAGTTTTTATCATGGAGTTTACGTCATTTCTTAGTCTGTTTCTTTCTAGTTTGAGTTCAGTCACGTGGGCTTGGAGTTCACTGCTCGTGCTTTTGGTAAGCTTTGACTGACTTTTATGAAATTCAGAGCATTTTTTGTCTCTGGCTTTCATAGCGGTCAGTATTTCAGTGTGCATCCATGGCTCAGCGCGATTTTTTACCCTGGTGGTTCTTAGGGGGGCCATGTTGTTTAGTATTGTTGAGAATTTGGTTTTGAAGCCAAGCCAGGTTTCTTCAACCAGTGTACCATTGAGTTCTGACCAGTCCAGGCTCTTTAGTTCAAGGTTAAAGGCCTCGCTAGAGTACGTTTTGAGGTCTCTAGATGTGACTGTTTTGTGACAGCCGGCCTTCTGTTTTAGCTTTTTGGGGAGGGGGGGATGGGGTCCTGTGTTCATTGATGTTAGGAGGGGGGGTGGGGATGATCCTTTGTCCTCTGCTGGTGTCTGTATTGCTCGGTGTGAAAGCCCGCGACGTGGGGGGGGGGGGGGGGCTGGTCGCTGTCCACAGATGTGTCTGGAAGTCCTCCATTGTGGGGGAGGGGGGGTGGGTCTGCCTTTTGTCCTGGCCCGGGTAGCCTAGCTAGCATGGCGGGGCTAGCCGAGCCAGCCGGCGGGTCCCTGGTGATCTCGACGTCCTGCGTCGATCTGTGTCCCCTGGTCTCAAAGGCTCGATCTCCTCTGCTGACCATTTTTTAATTTATATAAATGTTTACACTACAGTTCAAATACAATATCATCTATTGCTCCATCTTTTTTCAGCTGTTTTAGCCAGAGAGAGGTATCGGTCACAATTGGAGGAGTTCAAAGAGGAGTTCCATGAAATGCTGACCAATGAGGAACTTCAAGGGGGAGCGTCAGCCATGATAAAGACCTTCAATCAGCTGAAGGGGAATCCCTCCAAGCTGCTGTCAGCTCTACACACCTTCGGCCGCTCTGGTATCAGCCATGCATCAAAACGTGCACACGCGCTCAGGCGAGTCGCTAACCGTGCTGGGCCAAGCATAGCGGCTCAACCCACCTCTGTTGCCCGTCGTAAAATGAAGCTCGGGGGTCGACGTCGGCTCGCTGCGGGGAGGCCGAAGAAAAGTGTGGTGAGCACAGACCATCGCTATAGTTTCCCAACAGGAGTAAAGTCTGGAACGCACCACAGCCTGTCACAAGCAGTAGAGATGTGTCGTAGTAATCCGAAGTGACATTGACCACCAATATAGCATGTACATAAAGACCCAGTGCCTCATCCGGAGCTAACAGTGTATTGCACTACCACAGGACCTAGCATGTCCTACCATGCTCTGTAAATAACTTATGTACATATACCGATATGCCCTACTCTGTTTACTTGTTTTATTGCACAATGTCGTTCTATTGGATTCTATTATATGTTATTACTATTGTATTATGCACATCGTTGCATAATCATTGTAAACTTGTATGCAAATAAACAACTTGTGACAAATAAAATTCTTGACTTGACCACCAGCCTCTCTCTCTTAAGGCATTAACTGGGTTAATTAATCTAAATGTTATATTGTAACTGTCTCTAGTTATTGATTGATTGATTGAAAACTTTATTAACAGATTGCAGAATGGGTACAGTAGTACAGCTCAATACATACAATTGTTAAGGCCAGGGGATGCAGACCAGAGAAAGACTTTCGTCTTGTTTACATCAGGGTCCCCCATTTTCAATTCATCGTAACATATGACATACAGATAGACAGTACAGTTAGGCATTAACTGTGTTCATCTAAATGTTACATTGTAACTGTCTAAAGCATTAACTGGGTTAATCTAAATGTTACATTGTACAGTAAGTGGGGAGTGTAAACAAGTTGAACGCTGGCTGTGTTGTGAAATGTGTTATGAATAAACCACGAAGTCACGCGAAATAACGTTATACGCGAAGCTATACAAACCAATTACATAATCCTATCCAACATATGTGTAAAGGCACACACAACATATTCCAGTTAACGGTATATTTTTTTTGTGGTTCGTTATGGCGTAATCAATACTTCCATGCGTATAAATTGCGTTCGAGACCTCCATGTTTTGGGGCTATTCATCAGAAAACTGGGATCCGGGATTCGGAGAGGGGCCAATCAGAGAGGGGCTTCGCTCAACCAATAAGAGAGGGGTCTGCAGAAATGGCCTCAACCAATCAGAGAGGGGTCTGCAGAAATGTCCTCAACCAATCAGAGAGGGGTCTGCAGAAATGCGGCTACGAATTGTAGAGACGCACACAGGAATCCCCGCCGGGGAAAACAGTGGAATATTTGTCTCAAAATTCTGTCCGTAACTTTTAATTCTGTCCGTAACTTTTAGAATTCCGTACGTAAATATAAACAAATCAAGCGTGTTTTTATGATTTATGAAACACAAATTGAGAGGTGTGTTTGTGTGGATCGTTTTTATGATTGTGGAATCTACTTCTGCGTTTGTTTATTTTTGATGGACCTCTAAGAAGAAGCGTCACACACGAATCCCCACGGGGAAAACAGTGAAATATTTGTCTCAAAATTCCGTACGTAACTCCAAGTTGATCAAGTGTGTCCTTATAATTCCGTACGTAAATCTAAGCAGATCAAGCTGTTTTTAGAATTCCGTACGTAAATATAAACAAATCAAGCGTGTTTTTATGATTTATGAAACACAAATTGAGAGGTATGTTTGTGTGGATCGTTTTTATGATTGTGTGGATAGTTTTTACGATTGTGGATTCTACTTTACGATTGTGGATTCTACTTTTGCGTTTGTTTATTTTTGATAGAAATTTACCCCCATATGGCTGGGGCTAGCCATGGTCTAGCATGGTATGGTAAATCAAATCAAATCAAATTTATTTATAAGGCCCGACAACACACGTTAATGTCCCCATGGGCCGTACAGGTCTTCTTTAAACAAGTCAAGAAGAAAACATAACAATAAGTCAAGAACAGAACAAGAACACCATAAGGTCCAAAACATTTAAGATAAATGCAAATAAATGAAAGAATGCAAACACTCCCAGACATACCCCACGCGAAGGTAAGGAAAAACTCACTAAAACCTAACAATAGGGAAAAAAGCTCCACATGCAGTGTGGAGGAGAGAAACCTTAGAAGGGCCATTCAAGGGGGGATCTCCCTTCTTAGATGTTGGTGATAGTAGTGTTGCAGACGGACAGTTGGTAAGCATGCACTCATGTGTGTAGTGAAACACAGATGAGTGCATGCAATAGCAACTGAACATTTTGAAAGATTAAAGATAGAGCTAATAGCGATAGCAAATTAACATTTTGAAAGATTATAGATAGAGCTGATAGCGGATCTATTTGAGGCACAGGGGCGGCGCAAAGAGGGTCGCGTCCTCCCCGTCTTAGTCACGGGACATTCAACACTCCGGTCATTGCTCAGGGACAGCCGGAGACAGGGAGATAGGGGGCGGCGCAGAGAGGGTCGCAAACTCCCCGACATCATCCGTATCATCATGGTACGGTTGGGTTTGTGTCTCCATTGTGTTTCTTGTAACCTCTCCGGTTGCTAGGCAACCTTTTCAAAATGTACATGATTACCACGATGATACAATGCTTTTGGCTCACCTTGTGAAAGGTGGCTGTCTCAGCCGAGGATCCAGCCAGGTTTGGCCAGGTTTTAACGACAACAACACGGTGTGCCAGACAGGCCACAGCATGGCTAAACCCTGGCTAGTGGAGACGAGGCCACAGCACGGCTAAACCCTGGCTAGTGGAGACGAGGCCACAGCACGGCTAAACCCTGGCTAGTGGAGACGAGGCCACAGCACGGCTAAACCCTGGCTAGTGGAGACGAGGCCACAGCACGGCTAAACCCTGGCTAGTGGAGACAAGGCCACAGCATGGCTAAACCCTGGATAGTGGAGACGAGGCCACAGCACGGCTAAACCCTGGCTAGTGGAGACAAGGCCACAGCACGGCTAAACCCTGGCTAGTGGAGACAAGGCCACAGCACGGCTAAACCCTGGCTAGTGGAGACGAGGCCACAGCACGGCTAAACCCTGGCTAGTGGAGACAAGGCCACAGCATGGCTAAACCCTGGATAGAGACGACGAGGCCACAGCACGGCTAAACCCTGGCTAGTGGAGACTAGGCCACAGCTCGGCTAAACCCTGGCTAGTGGAGACTAGGCCACAGCACGGCTAAACCCTGGCTAGTGGAGACAAGGCCACAGCACGGCTAAACCCTGGCTAGTGGAGATGAGGCCACAGCACGGCTAAACCCTGGCTAGTGGAGACAAGGCCACAGCACGGCTAAACCCTGGCTAGTGGAGACAAGGCCACAGCACGGCTAAACCCTGGCTAGTGGAGACGAGGCCACAGCATGGCTAAACCCTGGCTAGTGGAGACGAGGCCACAGCACGGCTAAACCCTGGCTAGTGGAGACGAGGCCACAGCACGGCTAAACCCTGGCTAGTGGAGACGAGGCCACAGCACGGCTAAACCCTGGCTAGTGGAGACGAGGCCACAGTGCGGCTAAACCCTGGCTAGTGGAGACTAGGCCACAGCTCTGCTAAACCCTGGCTAGTGGAGACGAGGCCACAGCACGGCTAAACCCTGGCTAGTGGAGACTAGGCCACAGCTCTGCTAAACCCTGGCTAGTGGAGACGAGGCCACAGCACGGCTAAACCCTGGCTAGTGGAGACTAGGCCACAGTGCGGCTAAACCCTGGCTAGTGGAGACAAGGTCACAGTGCGGCTAAACCCTGGCTAGTGGAGACGAGGCCACAGCATGGCTAAACCCTGGCTAGTGGAGACGAGGCCACAGCACGGCTAAACCCTGGCTAGTGGAGACGAGGCCACAGCACGGCTAAACCCTGGCTAGTGGAGACGAGGCCACAGCACGGCTAAACCCTGGCTAGTGGAGACGAGGCCACAGTGCGGCTAAACCCTGGCTAGTGGAGACTAGGCCACAGCTCTGCTAAACAAGTTACTCATGGCAGCAGGTTGTTAAGAGGCCTGAGAGACTATAGACCTGCAGATACGTAAGAAAGGAAAGAACGGTCTCACAAATGGCCTCAGTGCACATGCTCATTCATGTAGCGGAGGTATCGTGAGTAATATATCCACAGTCACCATGATGGACTTCAAGTGTTGTGAATGTGTATTAGGAATCACCAAAAACCGTCAAGCGGACTCCCTCAGCTGCAACACCACTGTAGGAATCCCTTGTGTAATGGTCAATATAATAACATGAAATAAACAATGTACAATCAAATGACAATATTTATTACCCGACAACATACAACATATCCTGGTCAGACCGGCTCATCATACACCGCTCACGACAGAAGAATTAGGAATAATTAGCCTACTAACATGTTAGCTAGTTATATACATTTTCGACACAAACTCACTTAATTATTATTTTAACACATTTACCACACGGTCGCTACATTCTACCATTTATTTTCCACATGCCTACATTAATAATTCCAACTAGTAGTGAGTTAAACGTTTAGGAATATTATGTTCATTCTGGGTGTACTGTATGTGAACTTACCACGGGCTGGTTCCTCGTGTAATGGACCTGGTACCGAGCTAACGTGTTGCGTTGTAGCTCACAAGGAAACGCCCACCAACCAATAAGAATCCCTAGAACAATTAAACGTCATTCTATTGGGTCTTATATTTACCTTGACAAGTGGAATCACCTATTAAACTCTGTTACCATCCCCCCTGCTGAATTACACTTGCCCACACACTCCCAACAGAGAAAAGGAAAGAAAACAAAAAAATATCAAACCAGGAAGCTGCACACAAACCCTACCAGGCACAAAACACTACAGCATAATACAAATGACATTAAAAAAAACATCACATCTTATAAAAAAAAGAATTCTAAGTCTAATTTGAGGATGCAGACCCTGCAATAAAACAGTCACACGTAGTCCAGTCAAAAGACTATTCTTCACAAGAATTAGAAAAGCAATTGGTCGGCCAAACCCCTTACTCCTCATAGGCGAAACATGCCTGTTACATGTTAAATATACATTATGACTGTTATTAACAGCTCAAACTAAACCCAAAACATCCAGAGACCAGATCCGTCCCCAGAAACCAGCCTCCCATCAACACCATGTGAGACTCACTCACAAAAGGCACAGTAAAAAAAAAATCTCATCTCTTTCCTTTGACTAGAATAAAGATCTTCTTCTTCTTCTTCTGGCGTGTGTCTTTAGACCTTTGACATTTGACCCCCACCTGACCTTCAACACCCACATAAAACACCTCTGCAAGACCTCATTCTATCACCTAAAAAACATATCAAAACTCTGTCCCATTCTAACCCTGTCAGATGCAGAGAAGCTTGTCCATGCCTTTATCTCCTCAAGACTGGACTACTGTAACGGACTCTTCATCGGGATTCCTGGCAAGAGCATCCAAAAGCTGCAATACATCCAGAACAGCGCTGCCAGGATCCTGATGAGAGTCCGTAAACACGATCACATAACCCCCATCCTTCACTCACTACACTGGCTCCCCGTCTCATCCCGGATCAACTACAAAATCCTTACGATCACCCATAACTGCATAAACGGACACGCACCCCTCTACCTTCAGGAACTCATCACTCCACAATCCTTCACCCGCACCCTCAGATCCGCAGGTAGCCTGCTCCTTCAGGTCCCCAATACCCGGCTCTGCACCATGGGTGACCGAGCCTTCTGCACGGCTGCACCACGCCTGTGGAACAGCCTCCCCATCCAGCTGAGGGCACCACAGAGCCTGGACTCTTTCAAAGCAGGCCTGAAAACCTGAAAATCTGTTCAAAAAGGCCTTTGACTGTTAGCTTTTTATTTAAATTTTATTGCGCTCTGTTTTTAAATTGTCTGTTTATACTATGTTTTTAATTAACTATGTTCTATTTTTATTCTGTATTTTATTTTATTTGTTTTACTAATAACTATTTTATTCTATTTTTTTAACTGTTTTAACCATGTAGTGTAGCACTTTGGGATCCCAGCGAACAAAAAGTGCATTACAAATCCAATCTATTATTATTATTATTATTATTATTATTAGACCTGCAGCTCCGTTGAGGCGAGCCAGGCCAACGTTTCATCGTCCAGTTCCATCAGACCGCGTTCTCCATACGGTGGCCGGTGTTTGGGGAAACTGGTGATGATATGGTCCACAGTCTGTGCAGGGGCTCCACACTCGCATGAGGCACTGTCCTTTAGGCCCCACCTCTTCATTGAGGCGCCGTAGCGTCCGACGCCGGTCCTTAGGCGGTTGAGGGTTGTCCACTGCTTCCGGGGCAAGTCCTGACCAGGGACGTCCAGAGGGTCATTGATGAAGAGGTGCAGCCTGGATGGTTCTGCTGACCTCCACTGGTCCCTCCATCTTGTCCTGACCCAGGAGGCCTTGGAAGTGTCAGATGGTACCAGACTTGGAAGTAGATTTTGATTGGCATGAAGTCTGGGCAAACGTTCGACTAGCGTCACGCAACCCAGATCATCAACAGATTAATCTTAATTTTATTCATAGGACTTACCTGACTCCTATAAGATTGAACCGAATGGGGCTTAAACAAGACTCTCTATGCTCCTTGTGTCTAAGGGGTGATATCGGTACATTTATGCATATGTATTGGGAATGCCCCCCTGTTAAGATATTCTGGGAAGAAGTAACCACGCAATTATCAGAATTTTTATTTCTGACCATACCTGTACTGCCTTCTGTATTGTTGTTGAATGATGTTTCTCAAAGCTGATAGCATCACGCTGGATTCAACCGGATAAAATGTGCCGGAAGGTATGGGTTCTTACCTATCTCGATGTGATTTATCTAGAGATATCTACCGCAAGAATTTTAGGTATCAATGAAGCCAGCATTGCAATCTGGTTAGAGGTGGTGGAGAGAATAAAGGTTAGCATATGAATTGTAATCCTTGGTTAGAAACAAAATAATGGATGGATTATCCAAGGGGGGTCCTGAGGGGAGGGAAGAAGAACGAGCAAGAGCATATGTATGAATTGTATTGTATTGTAAGTATCATGTATATATCTCGTAACCTACATTTATATTGATTCAAATACTGGACTGAATAGTCCTGTGATTTATTGTGGATATTTACTGATACATGTCATGTCAAAAAGAATAATAAAAATGTGTTCAAAAAAAATAATAATAAGAACCGATCACCACGGATATAGCTACTCTATAGTGGAATATACTGGAAGTGTCAGATGGTGTTGTGTGGAGTAGCCTGTAGGCTTGCATGGAAAAGGGGCGCCGTGACTTTAGGCGCACACGTCGTGGTGTCTCTGTGGTGGTATTGTGAAGGAGGTGGGATGCACTGATCTGTGCCTTGCGGGAAAGGGCCAGTGTGGCTGCTTCTCGTCTGATGGTAGCCGGGGCAATACCAGCGAGTACGGGCAGTTGGTTTACCGGTGTGGCTCAAGTCAAGTCAAGTCAAGTCAAGTCAAGAGTTTTATTTGTCACGGCATACAAGTATACAATGAAATGCGGGTGGTCTTGCCCGCAACGATGTGCAATACAGTAGTAACAACATATAATAGAATCCAATAAAACAATATTGTGCAATAATCAAGTAACATAGTAGGGCATATCGGTATTTGTACATAGTTATTTACAGAGCATGAAGGACATGCTAGGTCCTGTGCTAGTGCAATACACTGTTAGCTACGGATGAGGCACTGGGTCTTTCTGTACATTGCTATTTTATACAATCTCAGGTTATACTATACTATTTTTAAAGTGACCTTTCCTTAGTGGCCATAAGTGTGGGCGTGTGCAGCATGAGTGAGTGCTTGCTCATGTTAAAGTGGCTGCTAGTGTGTGAGCGTGTACAGTGTGTGTGTCGTGTGTGTGCTCATGTGTGCTTGTGTGTGGAGAGTTCAGTGTTCAGTGTTCAAGGCTCTGATGGCCTGGGGGAAGAAGCTGAGCCGAAGCCTCTCGAAGCTTGTAGGCAACCAGAGACTGTCCGCAGGACGCTGTTGAGAACAACATCCAGCTTCTTCACGTGGGTGCTACGGCACCAGACCGGGGCGCAGTACTCGGCGGCAGAGAACACCAGGGCCAGTGAGGAGATGCACAGTGTCTTTGTTGAGGCTCCCTATGTGGTGCCGGCTAGTCGTCGTATCAGCGCGGCACGGGCAGTTGTTTTTCCCCTGACACCTTCCAGGTGTTGTTTGAATGACAGTGTTCTGTAGGGCTTCACACCGAGGTATGTGGGGGTATGTTGGTACTGTAGCCGGACGTTATCCACCATGACGCTCATCTCACGGGTTGCTTCCCTGTTGTTGAGGTGGAACATTGTAGACATTGTCTTTCCCATGCTGAGCTTGAGACGCCAGTTCCTCAGGTATGAAGACAGGATGTTCATATCTTCAGTGAGGCCCTCTTCGGCTGCTTCCCAAGTTGGCTTGTTGAGTAGGATGGCCAGGTCGTCTGCATAGCCATACTGTGAGGTTTCTGTCCTTGCCTTCTCACTCGTTCTGTTCCTTTAACCACCCTCGCTTTGTTTTCATTCATTTTTTCTGTCAAGTATTTCAATTCCCTCGTTCACACGTTTCTCCCCGCTGACGTCATCTGAGACGTCGCTGATTGGTTCCCTCACTTCCCCACGCTTTTCAATCACATTCCCCAGCTGTCACTGCCTTTCAATCAATCGATCCCTCATTATTTATACCCCGTTTTCCCCACCCTAAGTGGTTGGTTCGTCTTGATTTGTCGCTGGATGTTTTTCCCCGTTGCTTCTGTTTCACTGTGCTAATCTCCAGGAAATTCCTAGAAGCCTTCGCTTGGATACCTGCTCCGTGGCGCGCGCTCGCCTCCACTGTTTGTTCCTGTTCCTTTACGCAGCTCGTCTGGGTGAGTTTTTCTAGATTGACTGTCTTGACCTATTTCCGATTTTCGTGTGTAACCTTTACACTGAAGTCTACCACCTTTTTGTCAGACAGTCACTCACCCAGCCTTTATCGTTTTGCCCTATCCTTTATGGAATAATATTTTGGGACCTTCCACCTCCCACTGTGTATTTACACGAAGATATTATTTCACATTTGGACTGTGTTTGGATTTTTGCTCACTGTGTATTTACACGAAGATATTGTTTCACATTTGGACTGTGTTTGGATTTTTGCTCACTGTGTGTTTACACGAAGATAGTATTTCACATTTGGACGGTGTATGGATTTTTGCTCACTGTGTGATTACATGAAGATATTTCACTTGGGCTGTTTTTGGAATATTGCACATCACTGTGTTGTTTAACACGAAGAATATAACACCCTGTCCTCCAGCTCGTTTCAAGTCTGCTCTGTCACTGACCCGTTCCCTCTCTCCCTCTCTCGGTCTTGCACAACATCTGAGAGGTCCGCCGTGAGAGTCTGCAGAGCGGTACAGAGGTCTGCTCCTGCTTCCCAAGACTACCCTGCCGGGAGAAGCTGCAGAGCAGCAGAACTTTGCCCCTTGTTCATTGTACCAGTTTCTTGTTGACCTGCTTTCCCTGTTTCACTTATTCTAGTCACCAAATAAACAAGCCCTTGTATTTGGCAACTCTGAATCCAACTCTCTTGTGTCGTTGCGTTTGGGGTCGGTGTCAAACCATAACATTACGAACCAACCATGACGACCCCAGCCGACACAGAGGGGGTCAGAACCGCACTTGCATATCAAGTCGAGTTGACCAGGGATCACGGTCTCCAACTCGAGCGGGCTGCGGCTGCGGTGCAGACCCTCAGGGACCAGGTCCTGCCTATGCAGGGTTCAATGGCCGCTATGGCGGGACAACAGTCCGAGATTCTCGCCCAGCTTAACTCGCTGGGCGACGCCGTTAATACTTTTCATCTCTCACACCCTTCAGGAACATTCCCCGCAGCCCCAGCAGATCTCGCACCTCGGGAACCCCTTCTCTCCGTCCCACGGCTGTTCGACGGTAATCCAGAGCAATGTGCCACATTCATCATGCAATGTGAGTTGGTTTTCCGTCATCAGCCAAGCCGTTTTTCTGCTCAGGGGTCCCGAGTGGCTTATATAACCAACCTACTTTCAGGCCATGCTGCCCAGTGGGTCACTTCCTCCTGGGCAATGGAAGCAGATTTTTTGTTCTCCTACCCAGACTTCGTGGCGGAGCTCCGCAGAGTGTTCCACCATCCAGCCCGAGGTCTGGACCCTGGAGCCCGGTTGGGGACCTTCCGACAAGGGAGCAGCAGGGTGACGGACTATGTCATGGAGTTTCGACTGGCGGCGGTGGAGAGTGGATGGAACGAACCTGCTCTTCGCCTAACCTTCATAAGGGGGCTCAGTGACGCAGTCCGGGACCAGCTCGCTACCAGGGAGGTGCCCGACTCCCTCGAGGAGCTTTTTAGCCTTGTCATCCGTATTGACGGACGCCTCCTGGAGAGAAGGCGCGAGAGGACCCGACTGTCACCTCCTGAAACACCCCGGACTCCTGGACGCCCCGTCCCCAACACTACTGATGGTAACAGGCTTCCCCGTCCGGTGCGCGAGGAGGAACCCATGCAGCTGGGACGCTCTCATCTGAGCCAGGCGGAGCGTCAGGCAAGGCTCAGGTCCGGTCTCTGCCTCTACTGCGGAGGTGCGGGACACCGTATCGCCGACTGCCCTATCCGGCCAAAAGATCGGGCTCACCAAGACCCCGGGAGATCCTGGTGAGCCGTTTTTCCCATTCCCAGCGCCGCGCACCACCTGACCATCTGTTGAGCGTCACCCTGGCCTGGGGGGACCAACGTGCCACGGTGGAGGCCCTCATCGACTCTGGGGCAGACGAGAACTTCCTCGACTTCGAGTTTGCCACCCAAGCCAACATACCTCTTGAGGCCCTTGTGAGGCCCTTGGAGATCTTTTCGTTGGACCAACACCGCCTGGCCGACATCTCTCAACGGACCGGCCCAGTCTTGCTGACCATTGCTGGGAACCACGTAGAGAGGATCCAGTTCCTCATTACCCAATCCCCCCTTGTCCCGGTGGTCCTGGGTAGGCCCTGGCTCGCGCTGCACGAGCCCCACATCGCCTGGGCCTCCGGTACCATCAGGGGCTGGAGCTCCTCCTGTCACGCCCGCTGTCTACAGGCGGCGTCTTGTCCCCCGCCCCGGAGACCGGCTGGTGAGTTGCCCCCGGATCCCTCGTCCGTTCCTCCCGAGTACCACGACCTCATGGAGGTATTCAGTAAGACCAGGGCTCAGTCCCTTCCACCTCACCGCCCCTATGACTGCGCCATCAACCTCCGCCAAGGGGCTCCCCTTCCCGGCAGCCGCCTCTACAGTCTGACTGCCCCGGAGAAGAAGGCGATGGATCTCTACATCTCTGAGTCATTGGAAGCAGGACTCATTCGGCCTTCCTCCTCCCCGGTGGCGGCCGGGTTCTTCTTTGTTGGAAAGAAGGATGGGGACCTGCGACCCTGCATCGACTATCGTCAGCTCAACGAGATCACCATCAAGAACAAATACCCCCTACCTCTCATGAGCTCCACCTTCGAGCCACTGACCCAGGCCTCGTTCTTCACCAAGCTGGATCTCCGAAGTGCCTATCATCTTGTCCGTATCCGTGAGGGCGATGAATGGAAGACCGCCTTCAAGACCCCCAGGGGCCACTATGAGTACCTTGTGATGCCGTTCGGTCTCACCAACGCCCCGGCGGTATTCCAGGCACTCATGAACGATGTCCTCCGTGACATGCTGGAGGTGTTCGTGGTGGTGTACCTGGACGACATTCTTATCTTTTCCAGGACCCTCGAGGAACACATCCTGCATGTCCGCCGGGTGCTGGAGCGCCTCCTCCACAATCGGCTCTTCGTCAAGCCGGAGAAGTGCCGTTTCCACTCCAACTCCGTCGACTACCTGGGCTTCATCGTGGAGAAGGGCTTGACCCGAGCGGATCCTCGCAAGATCCAGGCTGTGGAGGATTGGCCGGAACCCACCACTCGGAAGGAGCTACAGAGTTTCCTCGGGTTCGCAAACTTCTACCGAAGGTTCATCCGGAACTACAGCCAAGTGGCGGAGCCTCTTACCAAGCTGACCTCCCCCGCTCTGCCGTTCGACTGGTCCCCAGCGGCATGCGCTGCGTTCCGCTCCCTCAAGAGAAGGTTCACTTCCGCTCCTATCCTGCTCCACCCTGACCCCAAGAGACAGTTCATCGTGGAGGTGGACGCCTCGGATTCTGGCCTGGGCGCTGTCCTATCCCAGCGTTCTCCTTCCGACCAGAAGGTACATCCTTGCGCCTTCTACTCGCGTCGCTTCCTCCCCGCCGAGAGGAACTACGACACCGGCAATCGGGAGCTACTGGCGGTCGTGGCGGCTCTGGAGGAGTGGCGTCATTGGCTAGAGGGTGCCGAGGAGCCTTTTACCATCTGGACGGACCACAAGAACCTAACGTTCATCCGCGCTTCCAGGCGCCTCAACGGTCGGCAGGCGAGATGGGCCAGTTTCCTCAGTCGGTTCGACTTCTCGCTGACCTTCCGCCCCGGTTCCCGCAACACGAAGGCCGACTCCCTGTCCCGGATACACTCCAAGGGGGCTCCACCCTCTGAGGACCCATCTCCCATCATCCCGGAGGCCCGAGTGGTTGGAGCCATCACCTTGGGCATCGAGGGTGTGGTGAGGCGTGCCCTACGCTTCCAACGTGCTCCAAGCAACGTCCCTAGGAGCCGTCTCTTCGTCCCTGACTCTGTCCGGTCCCAGGTACTGCTGTGGGGCCATACCAGCCGGTTCGCCTGCCACCCAGGCGTCCATCGCACGTTCTCCTTCCTGGCTCGTCGTTTCTGGTGGCCCACCATGCGAAACGACGTCAAGGAGTTCGTATTGGCCTGCGCGGTCTGTGCCCGCAGCAAGGCCTCTCACCAGGCACCCTCCGGGCTCTTGCAGCCACTTCCCGTTCCAAGCCGTCCGTGGTCACATGTGGCGCTCGACTTCGTCACTGGACTACCCTCCTCCCAGGGGAACACCTGCCTTCTGACCGTGGTGGATCGATTCAGCAAAGGGGTCCACCTCGTGGCCCTCTCCAAGCTTCCCTCAGCAGCCGAGACGGCGGACCTCCTGACGCACCACGTGTTCCGCCTTCACGGTTTCCCCCAGGACATCGTCTCTGACCGGGGGCCCCAGTTCACCTCCCAGGTTTGGCGGGCTTTCTGCAAGGGATTGGGGGCAACGGTCAGTCTCTCCTCCGGCTACCATCCCCAGACAAACGGGCAGACGGAGAGGATGAACCAGAGCGTGGAGTCTGCTCTTCGGTGTGTGGCAGCCGAGAGGCCGGCATCCTGGAGTCGTTTCCTTCCCTGGGTTGAATACTCGATCAACTCAATGGTCAGTTCCGCCACCGGCCTCTCCCCCTTTGAGGCCTCCCTAGGCTACCAGCCCCCTCTTTTTCCCGCACTGGAGACGGAAGTGGCAGTTCCCTCCGTGCAGGTCCACCTCGACCGCTGCCGTCGCGTTTGGGAGATCACCAGGACCGCGCTGCTCCGGACATCTGAGCGCGCCTGTCGTGGTGCCGACCGGCGCCGGGTTCCCGCGCCGACTTACCACCCTGGGCAGAGGGTGTGGCTCTCCGCGAAGGACCTCCCGCTACGGTCCTCGGCCAAGAAGCTCAACCCTCGCTTCGTCGGTCCTTTCGAGGTCCTGAAGGTACTCAGTCCGGCGGCCCTGCGCCTGAAGCTTCCTGCATCCATGCACATCCACCCCGTGTTCCATGTCTCCCGGGTTAAGCCCGTCTCCCTCAGTCCCCTTATGCCTCCGGCTCCTGATCCACCGCCTCCTGTGCTAGTGGATGGTCACCCCCAGTGGCAGGTCCGCCGGTTGATGGGCGTTCGTCGGCGGGGCCGGGGATTCCAATACCTGGTGGACTGGGAGGGTTACGGCCCTGAGGAGCGTAGCTGGGTCTCCCGGCAGCTCATCGTGGATCCCGGCTTGATCACCGACTTCCATCGGGCCCATCCTGACGAGCCGGGTCGGCCTGGTCGCCGGGCGGCTCCCGTTGAGGGGGGGGTACTGTGAGGTTTCTGTCCTTGCCTTCTCACTCGTTCTGTTCCTTTAACCACCCTCGCTTTGTTTTCATTCATTTTTTCTGTCAAGTATTTCAATTCCCTCGTTCACACGTTTCTCCCCGCTGACGTCATCTGAGACGTCGCTGATTGGTTCCCTCACTTCCCCACGCTTTTCAATCACATTCCCCAGCTGTCACTGCCTTTCAATCAATCGATCCCTCATTATTTATACCCCGTTTTCCCCACCCTAAGTGGTTGGTTCGTCTTGATTTGTCGCTGGATGTTTTTCCCCGTTGCTTCTGTTTCACTGTGCTAATCTCCAGGAAATTCCTAGAAGCCTTCGCTTGGATACCTGCTCCGTGGCGCGCGCTCGCCTCCACTGTTTGTTCCTGTTCCTTTACGCAGCTCGTCTGGGTGAGTTTTTCTAGATTGACTGTCTTGACCTATTTCCGATTTTCGTGTGTAACCTTTACACTGAAGTCTACCACCTTTTTGTCAGACAGTCACTCACCCAGCCTTTATCGTTTTGCCCTATCCTTTATGGAATAATATTTTGGGACCTTCCACCTCCCACTGTGTATTTACACGAAGATATTATTTCACATTTGGACTGTGTTTGGATTTTTGCTCACTGTGTATTTACACGAAGATATTGTTTCACATTTGGACTGTGTTTGGATTTTTGCTCACTGTGTGTTTACACGAAGATAGTATTTCACATTTGGACGGTGTATGGATTTTTGCTCACTGTGTGATTACATGAAGATATTTCACTTGGGCTGTTTTTGGAATATTGCACATCACTGTGTTGTTTAACACGAAGAATATAACACCCTGTCCTCCAGCTCGTTTCAAGTCTGCTCTGTCACTGACCCGTTCCCTCTCTCCCTCTCTCGGTCTTGCACAACATCTGAGAGGTCCGCCGTGAGAGTCTGCAGAGCGGTACAGAGGTCTGCTCCTGCTTCCCAAGACTACCCTGCCGGGAGAAGCTGCAGAGCAGCAGAACTTTGCCCCTTGTTCATTGTACCAGTTTCTTGTTGACCTGCTTTCCCTGTTTCACTTATTCTAGTCACCAAATAAACAAGCCCTTGTATTTGGCAACTCTGAATCCAACTCTCTTGTGTCGTTGCGTTTGGGGTCGGTGTCAAACCATAACACATACTGCTTTGATTGAGTTGCAGGCAGGTCGTATATGTAGATGTTAAACAGCATCGGTGCCAGCACTGAGCCCTGTGGGACGCCATTCCTAAGTTTCCTCACTCTGCTGCATTGGCCGTTGCTGGTGTGTAGCCGGAAACTGCGGTTGCTCAGCATCTCCATGATGAAGCTCACCATGTGCTTGTCTGGGATGGTTTCCAGAAGCTTCATGTGGAGACCACGCAGCCATACAGTGTCATATGCAGCTGTGAGATCCAGGAATACAGCGCCGGCCTTCTCACCTGCCTGTCTTGGCACAAGAGGGTCACCTGGTCTGCCGTAGACCTACCACTTCAAAAGCCAGCTTGTTCTTTGGGCAGCTGGGGGTCGATCACTGGTTTGAGACGTGAGTGGAGGAGGCGTTCCAGGAGCTTGAAAGGCACACATAGTAGTGAGATGGGCCGGTATCCCTTGGGGTCGTCGCTAGGCTTATTTGGCGTTGGCAGGGCAATCACCTTGGCTCGGCTCCAGATCTTTGGCAGCCTCACGCAGCGGAAACACATGGAGCCAGTCGGTTGCCTTCTTGCCTTGGTGTTTAATGTATTCCGGGTGGATGTTGTCAACGCCTGGTGCCTTACCTGTTTTCAGCCGTCTGATGGCCTGCTTTTTTTTTTTTAGAATAAAGATGATAACAAATTCCTTCTCTCAGTTTCCTTGACACTGCAACAGAAAATAAACTTGGGTCTGTTCAGAATGTTTACGTCGTGAAGTTGAAACCGTCTATAACGTCGGTAGGAGGAGTCGTTCACGTCACAAATACCGATCGAACTGTCCAAGGCCACATGAATGACATGAACTTTTTGTTTATAATTTCTTTTAAATAGTGGTATTCCCTCGCTACGGGTTAACGTGAGGTCGTATCTGTGCTGCTGTGATAGGTTTCATGAGCTGCTTACTTGCATTGAATAAAAAAACAGGTGCCAAACGTATAGGAGGTCCAGCCCCTATTACCAGACCAGAGGTTGTACGATAACAGCGTTTACACAAAGAAAAAAGAAGTAAAATAAGAAGCTATTTTTCTATGAGTCACGAAGAAGCTAAAGTAAAACTAAATTATGTACCGTAATTTTCGGACTATAAGCCACGCCTTTCCCCCCCATTTTTCGACCCTGCGGCTTATATAACGGTGCAGCTAATCTATGGATTTTTACAGCTAACGGCCACTAGGGGACGTCCTAAATCTATGGATTTTACAGGTTACAGTCCACCACCTTTAACTCTCACTCGCACTTCTCTCACAGGCACACAGCTGCTGCAAGTTAATAAATGGGAGCTTCCTCAAACAGCCATCTCTTTCCCGACAATCCCCTCTGTGCACGAACCCTTACATATGGTAATTAAACATTAAAACACCTGCAGCTTATAGTCTAGTGCGGCTTATATACGTACACATCATTCAATTTAGCTGCTGCGGCTTATATTCAGGTGCGGCTTATAGTGCGAAAATTACGGTAAATATGGATAATTTATATCAAAAGTCCTCATTAATTATTTCATGATGTTATTGTACTTTTTAAATGTTCTAAACGGAACCATTTTATATTGTATATATATTTTGTTTTATTTTGTACTACTATATTAGTAATGAGTATACTGAGTAATAGTGCTAATCAGCTGTATGTACAGAGTTGTAGTATTAATATGTGCAGTGATACAGGTATAAAGACACTATACTGGCCAGCAGCGTAACTAGTAAGAGTAGGTAAGGGATATGTACAGATATAGATATAGTATCTACAGATATGTAAAAAGGTTTATATGCTGGTATGTACAGATGTGGATAGATATATATATACGGTAGAAATAAATATATATACGGTATATACAGCATTATTGTACATGCTATCATGCAGAGTTGTATGGGTTATATGCAGGTATATTCAGACAGATATGGATATACAAGTATATATCCGTTAAATGTAAATATATAAATGTATATATAATGGCATATACTGCACTATTGTACATGTTATCATACAGAGTTATTTGGGTAGACTATAGTATGAAATAAAATAAAATGCCATTGTTATGAGACATGGTGGTTTAGCTGGTATTCATATAGTTTATTAAATGAGGGCAATAGACTTTTTACACAACAAATCCAACATTCAGTTAGTGACTTAGGTAGAAAAATAAAATACAATCACTTAGCTGGTACACAAGCCAGACAGACCCTTTTTCCTGTGAAACAATGATTTGCTCCTGAAGAATAAGACACAGGACACTAAAGTACACAGAAGCAGGCACGTGCACACATAGAGGCCAAGGGGTGCCTGAGCACCTGCCTTTTTGAGCCTCATCAAAAAAGTGCCTTTTTTTTTTTTTTTTTACTGTTACGCATATAGACTGCCCTTCCAACTGAAAAATATCAGGATAGAATCAAAATATTAGGTAAAGAGAGAGAGATGCCCCATATTCCATTGCCGTTTGCACGGCCTCCTCAGCATGCCTCTCCGCGGACCTATATATTTTATGCATAGCGTGGGTGGTGATGATGATGATGATAGAAACCGCTGTGGCGCATACAGTTGAATGCTGGTATTACACTCACTGAGGGACACGAAGAAGTCAAGTCCGATGGGATTTGGGAATCTCAAATACAAATCGGGATTGGAATAAAAAATGCATTTATATTAAACAATACAGAATATACAGCACTTCTTGGGGTCTGTAGGGTAAGCACTTATTCCCTCCCCCCTGAACATTTATGGAGATGTATGGGCCTTTTAAGTCAGTGATAAAAGTGTCTTTCAAAGATAAGTGAGCCCCTGCACTGATTATTATAGTTCAATATTCAATATTTGATCACCAAAACCCCCCAAAAAGCATAAAAAGGCCCCTCCCCGCCCAAAAAGGGCCCCCAAAAATAGCTCAGGCCCAGTGCCCTTTTCAGCCTTTGAGCACCTGCCCCTCTAAAGTCCTGTGCACGTCCCTGATGTGTGCCAATCGTGGGACAGCAAGTTCTGCGCCTATTTCCGGGTTGAACAGCCTGCAAACTACCTGGCGTTCTATCGCCATGCTCTAAGACAAACTCTAACCTTAACCAACTTCGAAAGAGCGCCTAAGCTTAACCAGTGTAGACACTTGCGGACCCACGATTGGGCGTAGATGTCACATGACCAGAAATTACCTGGCCAATCAGAGACGCGGAAACAAACATTTGCTGTCAAAAGCATTCAGGCGGCCGGTACAGAGAGACTCAAAAGGAGCTTCTATCCCCAGGCCATCACGATGCTCAATGTGAACTCTATTCAACACTAACCCATCCATTCTACATCCATTGCACACACATCCTCACTTTAGAAGACTTTTTAACACTTGATGTGGAAATATTATCATGTCATTATTTATAGATCTGTGTTGAGATATCATACATATTCTATCATTGTACAACTTGACTGGGTTAATACGCTCAGATAACTACTACAGTGTATGTGTGTCTCTTGTTAGGACTTCAAGGTTATATTTTCTCCTCCTAACCAGCCAAAGCAAGGTGGTGTTATTATTACTTCCCCTACTGAGAACCCAGTTTGTTTATACTTTCATCATCATATCTGATGTATAATGTTACGTCTATTTCTGTGTATAATGTACGTTCTGACCAGACCTCTTTGTCACTTTGCTGGTCAGACGCTTGTGTGTGAACATGTGTCTCTGATTGTAAACTGAACTTTCTGCTGTGGCCACGGAGAAATAATAAAACTATGCTTTCTATTTTTTAATAACTCGACTCAGAATGATTTATACAACGGCTCATCTTTTGTCCTAATATTTTCCATAACACACTACACCATATTTGATCTATTTATTACTACACGAGTTGGTGTGTAAATATTACTGAATGGTTGGTGTGTAAATATGTCAACGGTGGTAAATATATAACCTTATGCTGCTCTGATTAAAGGTGATGTTAAAGTGGTATGTGGTCCAGTTATGCTGCTCTGATTAAAGGTGATGTTAAAGTGGTATGTGGTCCAGTTATGCTGCTCTGATTAAAGGTTATGTTAAAGTGGTATGTGGTCCAGTTATGCTGCTCTGATTAAAGGTTATGTTAAAGTGGTATGTGGTCCAGTTATGCTGCTCTGATTAAAGGTTGTGTTAAAGTGGTGTGTGGTCCAGTCCTGCTGCTCTGATTAAAGGTTGTGTTAAAGTGGTATGTGGTCCAGTTATGCTGCTCTGATTAAAGGTTATGTTAAAGTGGTATGCGGTCCAGTTATGCTGCTCTAATTAAAGGTGATGTTAAAGTGGTGTGTGGTCCAGTTATGCTGCTCTAATTAAAGGTGATGTTAAAGTGGTGTGTGGTCCAGTTATGCTGCTCTGATTAAAGGTTATGTTAAAGTGGTATGTGGTCCAGTTATGCTGCTCTGATTAAAGGTTATGTTTAAAGTGGTATGTGGTCCAGTTACGCTGCACTGATTAAAGGTTGTGTTAAAGTGGTATGTGGTCCAGTTACGCTGCACTGATTAAAGGTTGTGTTAAAGTGGTGTGTGGTCCAGTTACGCTGCACTGATTAAAGGTTGTGTTAAAGTGGTATGTGGTCCAGTTACGCTGCACTGATTACATCCCGTTGAAGTTAACAGGCTTCAAATGTGAAAAAGTATATCATCTTCATACATTTTTTATTTTATATTGCGATTTCTATGCAAACATATTTTTCTTCAAAATAGCTAGTAACTGATGGATTCAGATACATGTAGTGGAGTAAAACGTACAACATTTCCCTTGAAATGTAATGGAGTAAAAAAGTATAAAGTTCCCTAAAATGAAAATACTCACATGAAGTACAAGTAACTCGAAACTGGTACACAACTTGAGTACAAATACTTAGTTACTTTCCACCACTGCCTTTATAATGTATTATAAAGTCACTGTGCAATATTGGATGCCGTCTTTCATGTTTTGCAAAATCTCCATATCCAGTTAGAGCTGCATTAGGCAGCTTCTGGGAGATGAGCGTGAGTGAGTCCACCTGCGCCGGCAGCAATGCATCACTGTTGAAGCCAACGCCAGAGCAACACAGGTCTTCCACAGACTCCCAGAGCAACACAGGTCTTCCACAGACTCCCAGAGCAACACAGGTCTTCCACAGACTCCCAGAGCAACACAGGTCTTCCGCAGACACCCAGAGCAACACAGGTCTTCCACAGACACCCAGAGCAACACAGGTCTTCCACAGACTCCCAGAGCAACACAGGTCTTCCACAGACTCCCAGAGCAACACAGGTCTTCCACATACTCCCAGAGCAACACAGGTCTTCCACAGACTCCCAGAGCAATACAGGTCTTCCGCAGACTCCCAGAGCAACACAGGTCTTCCACAGACTCCCAGAGCAACACAGGTCTTCCACAGACTCCCAGATCAACACAGGTCTTCCACAGACTCCCAGAGCAACACAGGTCTTCCACAGACTCCCAGAGCAACACAGGTCTTCCACAGACTCCCAGAGCAACCCAGGTCTTCCACAGACTCCCAGAGCAACACAGGTCTTCCACAGACTCCCAGAGCAACACAGGTCTTCCACAGACTCCCAGAGCAACACAGGTCTTCCACAGACTCCCAGAGCAACACAGGTCTTCCACAGACACCCAGAGCAACACAGGTCTTCCACAGACTCCCAGAGCAACACAGGTCTTCCACAGACACCCAGGGGCACTGCCTGCTTTAAACTGCATTCAAAACCACACCTGGCCCAAACATGTGATTGGTTATTGATGAAGGACGCTGGTGTTTTTGGCCATATATATATAATATATGGTTCTATTTTTTTTACACCACTGGGCCACATGCCACTTTAACACAACCTATGGATACACAAACGTCATGTAGAATGTGCACTTTTACTGTGGATACTTAAGTACACGCAATAGCAAACACTTCTCTACATTTACTTAAGTAGAACTTAAAGGGGAACTATCTTACTATCGCCCCCTCGATAGATGCCTTCAAATCGAGGCTCAAAACCCACTTCTACCTACTAGCCTTTCCCGTTCACTGACTCATGCCCTGTTTTTCTATGTGTTTGCCTGTGTGCCCTCCCATAAAACGGAGTGTGATTGTTGTCTATATGTATCTTGTGTATCTACCCTCTGTACAGCACTTTGGTTGACACGCGTCATGTGAAATGTGCTTTATAAATCAATTTGATTGATTGATTGATTGATTACTATTTCTTTCACTATTTGGGCACTTTTACACAATTCCTGTGAGTTTATGGATTTTTTTTATTTTTTTTGATTTCATTGTTTTGTATTTCTAATCAAGTACTCAAAAACAGCATTTTTCTACCTCAAGATCCCGTTTGAGTCTCGCCCGCAGCAGATTATCATGCAGCTGAGTCTCTCTGACATCACAAATCAGCACATGTTCAGATGACTCAGTTCAGTGAGGGTGAATATTGTGAGAGGAGAATTGGAAGAATGCGCCAATATGAGAATTAGAGACATATATCATATTAATATAAGTCCACATAGCTAGGAAACAATGCCAAACACTGAAAAATGCCATTTATAAGATAGTTTCCCTTTAATGGAGGACTTTTACTTTTACCAGTGTACTCATTTATCTGACTATTGCTACTTTCAAGGAGGACAGTAAGAAGGTTAGAGTTGTTATTATTATTATTATTTTTTTAATTTCAGATATTGATTCAAGAAGTGTGTTTTTCTAGTAGATGGCGAAAGATCGCTGTCGTGTTTTCGGCTGCTGTCCTAACTGTCGTGGGAAGTCCGTTCCACCATTGTGGAGCAAGGACTGAGAATAGGCGGCTTCTCTTTGATGACCCTCCCGGAGCTCGGGGTAGAAGAAGTGGGTCTGAGACGGCCAGACGGGCGTAGGGGTCTTGAGGGTGTGTTGTTGGAGACCATCGACCGGACCATTGACCCAATAGGAGGACAGTTTTACGCGACTGGAGGCGGGGCTACTTTCTAAGTGGATGAAAGTATTTCTTCGGATGGCCTTTGTACCGCGTGCGCGCAGTGTGGGTGAGTCGGAGGAGCATGTTAATGTAAATATGTAACGTGATGTCTGTGGGTTTCATGGCGTGGGCGTGTAGTATCTGTGAAGTATCGCCCCCCGGGGGACGGGAGGCAGGGAGGCGGCGAGAGGACGGTGCGTTTAGATGCAGAGGAAGCAGCCAGAGACCAAATGAAACCAAACAATGAATATGAATATTATATATTAGTGGCACTGTTCACCGTTACGCAAGAATATCCTTTATTGTATTTACCCACAGGGTGGGTTCTGGGTGTCTGTCTGCTCCTTTTCAGCAACACCCTGCTTCGCACTCTGGACACAGTTCCACACATTCACACCTGGGAGCTGATGTCCAGTACAACCACAGTCTGACCACTGTTGACCACTAGGAGCTGCCCAGTACAACCACAGTCTGATACTGTTGACCACTAGGAGCTGCCCAGTACAATCACAGTCTGACGCTGTTGACCGATAGGAGCTGTCCAGTACAACCACAGTCTGACACTGTTGACCACTAGGAGCTGCCCAGTACAACCACAGTCTGACACTGTTGACCACTAGGAGCTGCCCAGTACAACCACAGTCTGACACTGTTGACCACTAGGAGCTGCCCAGTACAACCACAGTCTGACACTGTTGACCACTAGGAGCTGTCCAGTACAACCACAGTCTGACACTGTTGACCACTAGGAGCTGCCCAGTACAACCACAGTCTGACACTGTTGACCACTAGGAGCTGTCCAGTACAACCACAGTCTGACACTGTTGACCACTAGGAGCTGCCCAGTACAACCACAGTCTGACACTGTTGACCGCTAGGAGCTGACCATTACAACCACAGTCTGACGCTGTTAACCGATAGGAGCTGCCCAGTACAACCACAGTCTGACCACTGTTGACCACTAGGAGCTTCCCAGTACAACCACGGTCTGACACTGTTGACCACTAGGAGCTGCCCAGTACAACCACAGTCTGACACTGTTGACCACTAGGAGCTGCCCAGTACAACCACAGTCTGACACTGTTGACCACTAGGAGCTGCCCAATACAACCACAGTCTGACACTGTTGACCACTAGGAGCTGCCCAGTACAACCACAGTGTGACCACTGTTGACCACTAGGAGCTGCCCAGTACAACCACAGTCTGACACTGTTGACCACTAGGAGCTGCCCAGTACAACCACAGTGTGACCACTGTTGACCACTAGGAGCTGCCCAGTACAACCACAGTCTGACACTGTTGACCACTAGGAGCTGCCCAGTACAACCACAGTCTGACACTGTTGACCACTAGGAGCTGCCCAGTACAACCACAGACTGACCCTGTTGACCACTAGGAGCTGCCCAGTACAACCACAGTCTGACACTGTTGACCACTAGGAGCTGCCCAGTACAACCACAGTGTGACACTGTTGACCACTAGGAGCTGCCCAGTACAACCACAGTCTGACACTGTTGACCACTAGGAGCTGCCCAGTACAACCACAGTCTGACACTGTTGACCACTAGGAGCTGCCCAGTACAACCACAGTCTGACACTGTTGACCACTAGGAGCTGCCCAGTACAACCACAGTCTGACACTGTTGACCACTAGGAGCTGCCCAGTACAACCACAGTCTGACACTGTTGACCACTAGGAGCTGCCCAGTACAACCACAGTCTGACACTGTTGACCACTAGGAGCTCCTCCTCCTCCTCCTCCTCCTCCTCCTCCTCCTCCTCCTCCTCCTCCTCCTCCTCCTCCTCCTCCTCCTCCTCCCTCTCATCCTCCTCCTCCTCTTCTTCCTCCTGCTCCTCCTCCTCCTCCCTCTCCTCCTCCTCCTCCTCCTCCCTCTCCTCCTCCTCCTCTTCTTCCTCCTGCTCCTCCTCCTCCTCATCCCCCTCTCTCCTCTTCCTCCTCCTCCTCCCTCTCCTCATCCTCCCTCTCCACATCTTCCCCCTCCTCCTCCTCCCCCTCCTCCTCCTCCTCCTCCTCCTCCTCCTCCTCCTCCTCCTCCTCCTCCTCCTCTTCCCCTCAGTTGAATGTTAAACATATAGGCAGAACACACACCATCTCACGTGTGGCTCATGCTATACCAGATTCGGCTCAAACAAGGGACTAAACACGTTTCGCAATTATGCCACATCAATGTGGAACGCCCTACCTAAAGCTGTAAATGAATGTGAATCACTACCCACTTTCAAAAACACTCTCAAAAAACACCTACGTGAGACTGCAATTCGAAACTGGCCCCTACAAATGTCCTAACCTAGTTGTCAAGTAAATGACCAAGTAAGGCTTTGTCAATATTCCAATGTACAGTGTAAAATGTGTGTGTGTCCCCTACCCAACCCCCTCCCCCCCCCCCCCCCCCCCCAACCTCCAATGTACAGCCCTCACCCAACCCACCCAACCCCACCCCACCCAACCAACCTCCTCCAATGTACAGTTTCTACACCAAATGTATATACACTCCTTTTCTGGACACTTTTGTATCACAAACAGTACTGTATTTGCAAATCTGATATGTCATAAATGTATAGATGTAGCAGTACTGTCTATCTGTATGTCATGTATGTCATATATGTTATGATGAATTGAAAATGGGGGACCCTGATGTAAACAAGACAAAAGTCTTTCTCTGGTCTGCATCCCCTTAACAATTGTATGTATTGAGCTGTACTGTACTGTACCCATTCTGCAATCTGTTAATAAACTTTTCAATCAATCAATCAATCAATGTGCCAATAACCGTCTCTCTGTTATCGCGTCGGGAATGTCCGCGTGCACACAGACGGCAAATATAGCCCCCCCCCCTCTCGCCCGGGACGCCATTAGAGGAGTGACACGACACGGTTATGATTACCATCCGACGTGTGTGTGTGTGTGTGTGCGTGTGTGTGTGTGTGTGTGTGTGCGTGTGTGTGTGTGCGTGCGTGTGTGTGTGTGTGTGTGTGTGTGTGTGTGTGTGTGTGTGTGTGTGTGTGTGTACACTACACTCCCGTGTGCTTGCTGGCCGTGTGTGTAGAGATGTACTGTATCGTGTTACACGTTTATTCTCTCAGCCCGCTCTCGGTCTCAGCTAAAGCACACGGGGCTCTTCAGCGACTCAGCTGCTGGGGCGTCCGGCCCGTCCCCCTGTAGCCCCGCTCATCCGCCACTAGAGGGAGCAGTGCCACATTCTTTACCATGCCTGTAATGGCTTCTTCTTGTTGGTCAACCAGGTTAGTGTCTTTAACACGCACATTCCAAAAAGAATCCAAAACGAGATCCTTCCAAGGTATTATGAATTCAATTATAGGTTAATTTTAAGCATCTGAAGCATCTAAAGAAAACATCAAAAGATAGATTCCAATACTCAAAAATAACTGAATTCTCACACTGATGTGGTTTAAAGAAACATGTATAACCTGGCACCTTCACCAAACATCCCTAGGCCTTCTCTTCCTGCTCATTATCCCACCTGTGATTCCAACAGTCCCCGCCCCCCACTCTCAACGTGCACTACCAGCCTTTGGCCACTAGGTGGGGTAGATGACTACAGAGGTGCAGAAACTAAATGTAAATAAATGATAGATACACTAAGAACACAATAGAATGGCTCCAACAATGCCGTGTCGGGTCATTTGATTTGAAGTAGATGAATATTGCATTTTGTTTTGGTCTATTATTGAGATAGACTATTACAGAGGACGGTGGATGTTTTTGTATACAGTCTTGTATCAATATTGTTTGTTTATTGGAAAGAGTACTAACTGTGAGCAATATATCACCTTTTATTATTGCAACAATTGGGTTGGCATTTAAATCAATAGCACTTTACAACGTATGCCTCACATTCACCCACTCACTCACACATTCACACGTCTCTCTCTCTCTCTCTCTCTCTCTCTCTCTCTCTCTCTCTCTCTCTCTCTCTCTCTCTCTCTCTCTCTCTCTCTCTCTCTCTCTCTCTCTCTCTCTCTCTCTCTCTCTCTCTCTCTCAATTCAATTCAATTCAATTCAAAAAGCTTTATTGGCATGAAATTTCACAAATGTTGCCAAAAGCACAATTATGACATAAACAGCAAACAACATTATACAATACAACAACAATATCATCCCGGATCAATTACAAAATCCTGATGCTCACCCATAACTGCATAAACGGACACGTTCTATTTTTATCTTATTTTTATTCTGTATATATATTCTTTTACTAATAATTATTTTATTTTTTAATTGTGTTTTAACCCTGTAGCACTTTGGGACCCAGCGAACAAAAAGTGCAATACAAATTCAATTTATTATTATTATTATTATTATTATTATTATTATTATTATTATTATTATTATTATTATTATTATTATTATTATTATTATTATTATTATTATTATTATTATTATAAGGATAGAGAGAGGGATATAGAGAGATGGAGAAATAGAGGGATGTAAAGAGAGATGGATTGAGGGATAGAGAGATAGAGGGATGAGAGAGATGCATGGAGGGATGTAGAGACAAAAAGATGGAGAGATAATAGGGATGGAGAGAGGGATGGAAGGATGGAGAGAGGGATGGACCGAAGGATAGAGATATGGAGAGATATAGGGATGGCGAGAGAGAGGGATACAGAAATGGACGGATGGAGAGAGGGATATATAGATGGAGAGACAGAGGGATGGAAAGAGAGATGGATGGAGAGATAGAGGGATGGAGAGAGAGAGAGTGGGACATAGATATGGAAGGATGGAGAGAGGGATATACAGATGGATGGAGAGATAGATGGATGGCTGGAGGGATAGAGAAATGGATGGAGAGATAGAGGGATGGAGTGAGAGAGTGGTTAAAGGACTGCTCCGCTCGGCTGTGGCTGCAGAGAGATGGAGAGATAGATGGATGGCTGGAGGAATAGAGAGATGGATGGAGAGATAGAGGGATGGCTGGAGGGATAGAGAGATGGAGAGACGGAGGGATGGAGTGAGAGAGTGGTTAAAGGACTGCTCCGCCCCGGCTGTGGCTGCAGATGTAAACACGGCGTGTTGCTTGGAAGAGGAGCAGAGAGACGAGGAGGCAGGTTCCTGTACCGTGGAATTGCAATCTGTATTTTCCCCGTGGCCTTGCCTGACAAATGGAGTTGTCCGTGGCTGTGGCTGTGGATGGAGGTACAGTTGCCCCACAGCGCCTCCTGCCTGCCGGGAGGCCTCCGTCCGGAAATGGAACACCGAGTTGGCAGAGGTGGAGTTGCCAAATTGACCACACGCTGAGATCTGAACGAAGAAAAGCATCGCCGGTGTCGCCACTCGCCTGGCTCCGGTTTGAGAAAGAATTGACACAGAATTGAATCATTTGTGAAATATATATATTAGTGCTGTCAATAGATTAAAAAAAAATTTAACTAATTCATCTCACAATTTTCTGTAATTAATCTAGATTCAAAATAGCATTTTTCTACTTAAGACCGAAGCTTGTAACAAATAAAGAAAGTATATTTAGATTCAAAGACTATTTTAATAGCTTTCTTTGAATAGTTTCTCTCCTGTGAAATACAAATGTTCAACAAAACCATCAACATTGACTCAGCTAGATCTCTTTCTTATATCCACGGAGCTAAGATTGAAGATTTTTCACTCCATAGATTAATTTATTTTAATGCTTTAAATCATTTAAATTAATCTCCAAAGTTAAAACATTAATTTTGACAGCCCTAATATATATCTCCTCCTCCTCCTCCTGCTCCTCCTCCTCCTCCTCCTCCTCCTCCTCCTCCTCCTCCTGCTCCTGCTCCTCCTCCTCCTCCTCCTCCTGCTCCTGCTCCTCCTCCTCCTCCTGCTCCTGCTCCTGCTCCTCCTCCTCCTCCTCCTGCTCCTGCTCCTGCTCTTCCTCCTCCTCCTGCTCCTGCTCCTCCTCCTCCTCCTGCTCCTGCTCTTCCTCCTCCTCATCCTCCTCCTCCTCATCCTCGTCCTCCTGCTCTTCCTCCTCCTCCTACCCTCCTCCTCCTGCTCCTGCTCCTCCTCCTCCTCCTCCTCCTCCTCCTCATCCTACCCTCCTCCTCCTCCTCCTCCTGCTCCTCCTCCTCCTGCTCCTCCTCCTCCTCCTCATCCTCATCCTCCTCCTGCTCCTGCTCCTCCTCCTCCTCCTCCTCCTGCTCCTGCTCCTCCTCCTCCTCCTCCTCCTCCTCCTCCTCCTCCTCCTCATCCTCCTCATCCTCCTCCTCCTCCTCCACGGGGAGCAGCGTACTGGCTCATGTAAAATGGCAGGCCATGCATTATGCAGCAGCTTAGGGCACCGCGCCGGGTCTTCATGTCCTCGGCTACAGTCCACTTGTCGCTGCTCTGGTCGTAGCGCTCCCCGTTGGAGATGGTTCTGAAGCCATCATTGTAGCCTCCGACCACGAAGAGCAGGTCGTCCAGCACCGCAATGCCAAAGCTGCGGCGGGGGGTGAGCATGTTGGGCAGGGCGCTCCAGGAGTCAGTCAAGGGGCTGTAGGCCTCCGCGCTACGCAGGCAGTTTACACCCGCCCACCCTCCCACCTGAGAACAGGACACATGAGAGGAATGTTTTAGTGTGTGGCTCAGGCAGGCAGACACTGTATTAATCCATTTAGGGAAATGAGGGCATCACAGAAGCATTGCAAGTCAAATGATATATCTATAAAAATATCTAGTATAAAGCTGTCTCCGTGTGCACCTACCGCATAGACCTGTGCTCCGTATGCAGCGATTCCCACTGCCTCACGCCTGCTGCTCATGGGGGCGATCAGAGTCCACTGGTCAGTGTCTGGGCTGTAGCACTCAGCTGTGAGCAGGTACTCCATCCCGTTGAAGCCACCACAGATGTAAACCTGTAATAAGAAAGAATATTCTAATTTAGTTTATATATTCCATTTGATTTCATTCTACTTTAATTGTCTGTTAATGTTGATGCACCAAAGGACCCAGACACATCTTTTGTATGTGCAAGCTCACTTGGCAATAAAGACATTTATGATTTCTGATCTAACGTTCCTTGTGTTCATCTAGCACCCTGTGTCCCTCAGTTCCACCCACCTTGCCCTGGAGGGCTGCTGCCCCGGCGCGGCACCTGTGCTCCAGCATGGGTGAGATCAGTGTCCACTGGTTGGTTTCAGGCTCGTAGCGCTCGGCGGTGTTCAGGTACCCGTGTCCGTCCCACCCTCCCATGGCGTAGATACAGCCGTCCAACACGACCACGCTGAGCCAACTGCGGCGTGAGTGCATGGGAGCCGCCTGCAGCCAGCTGCGAGTGACAGGGTTGAACCTGCACACACTGTTGAGAGGCTGTACGGCGTAGTCCCAGCCACCGACACAGTAGACCAGACCGTGGAGATAAGCGGTGTTGTGGCCTCCCCGGGGACTCTCCCCCTCAACGCTCACGTCCATCCATCCACCGGCTTGGATATCGTAAGCCTCCATGGTCATGATGCGGTCACCCAGGCCTCCGATGGCCAATAGGACCTCCTGGGGCCGGCGTGGACGCATCAGGGGGTTTGGGAGCCTGTCGGAGCCAGGGGGGTTCAGGACGCTGAGGATGAGGGGCCTGCAGTCGTGGCTGTCCCTCACCACAGGGTTGTTCTGGACGTTGCTCCTGAAGTAGTCAGGCCTCATCAAGCCCATGCGAACCTGGGAAGAGACAAGCAGACAGCGGGTACAACTTAGACATCGGTTGTAGACGGTTTCTGTTGCTAGGGAACAGTTTGGACCCAAATGTTTGACAACCACTGTACTAGGGAACCTAGTGTGGTTTTAATGTAATGCACAGTAATACAATTAGTTTATTAATTTATTTATAAATGTTTTTCTTTTCTTTTCATACATAAAACAGAACATAACAATACAATAATAATAATAATAATAATAATAATAATAATAATAATAATAATAATAATAATAATAATAATAATAATAATAATAATAATAATAATAATAATAATAATAATAATAATAATAACAACAATGACAAGAGCGACGACAACAATAATAACAGTAACATGAATCATAATGACCTTGACAAGAGACAGACAAACAAGAAAAAGTAAAATAATAAAAAAAAAAAAAAAAAAAAATGTGGCTCAGGCACTAGCAACCATGTTTGTGTATCCGTAATACAATTAGTTACCTTGGGCAGCAGCAAAGGGATGTGTGTTTTACGCTCCTCACGGGAGTGGTCGATCCAACGGAGGATGGCCTCGAACACCGTCTCCTCGCTCTTCACGTTCAGGTCATCCCTCTCAATGATGTCCACCAGTTGCTGCGGGGACAGCTCCACAAACTCCTGTGAGACGTGCAACATCTCCTCAAAGTGGCACACGATGCAGAGATGGGCCTTGCGCCTCAGGTCAGGGCAGCAGTAGATGTCCGTGAACCTCCAGATGCCGACACAGTTTTCCAGAGACAGCTGGCCCTCTAGGAAGTCAGAGCACGCTCCTACTATGCCAGTGACGCGAAGCTGGTCTGCAGCCACCAGAAGCTCTTTCACGTTCTCTGCTGTCACCAGCACAAAGCGTGTGTAGGAGTACTCTATGATGAGCTGCATCATACCCGGGGACACCCCAGGGATACTGTAGACTGCTTTCTCTGAGTCGCTCCAGCGAGTGAAGAGGGCTCTGTGGGACGCAGAGTATAGAGATATCTGATGAGTAAACAATAAGCAACATGCTGTCCTGTGTAGTCATATATGTTCACTGTAGAAGTATAGGGTCTTAGCACAGTAGAAGTATAGTATCTTTTTACAGTAGAAGTACAGTATAATATCTGTTTACAGTAGAAGTACAGTATATGTTTACAGTAGAAGTACAGTATAGTATCTGTTTACAGTAGAAGTACAGTATATTATCTGTTTACAGTAGAAGTACAGTATATTATCTGTTTACAGTAGAAGTACAGTATAGTATATTTTTTACAGTAGAAGTACAGTATAGTATCTGTTTACAGTAGAAGTTCAGTATAGTATATTTTACAGTAGAAGTATCGTATAGTAAATTTTACAGTAGAAGTACAGTATACTATCTGTTTACAGTAAAATTACATTATAGTATCTGTTTACAGTAGAAGTGCAGTATAGTATCTGTTTACAGTAGAAGTACAGTATATTATCTGTTTACAGTAGAAGTGCAGTATAGTATCTGTTTACAGTATAGTATCTGTTTACAGTAGAAGTGCAGTATAGTATATTTTTACAGTAGAAGTACAGTATAGTATCTGTTTACAGTCAAATTACATTATAGTATCTGTTTACAGTAGAAGTGCAGTATAGTATCTGTTTACAGTAGAAGTACAGTATATTATCTGTTTACAGTAGAAGTACAGTATAGTATATTTTTACATTAGAAGTACATTATAGTATCTGTTTACAGTAGAAGTACAGTATAATATCTGTTTACAGTAGAAGTGCAGTATAGTATCTGTTTACAGTAGACATACTGTTCTGAAGGATCAGATTAAACCGAATATATATATTTATTTATATATATATATTTAATTGTATTTGTATATCCCCTGATATCCCTTGTATATTCCTTGTACAATATGCATTGAATATCCCTTCTAGTCTACTGAACATCCCATAATAGTCTCCATTCTACCATTGGACGAGACCTTGGTGCCAGGTCGCCATACCCCTCAGACCAGGTTCAATCATACCGCTCAACATGTATGGACAAGTCCTAGTTCCGCGTAGGAATATGTCTACCGCACCACTAATGGTACTATTTGTTCATAGTGCGTATATATACTGCGCTATTAAAGTAGAGCTTTTCCTTTAGTCCAGTTCCTTACCCTCCAACAGAGTGACAGACGCAAAAGCCTCCCCGCGAACCACGTGTGGGCAGTAAGGCCAATTCGGCCCAGTATCGGCATTGAGACATCGTGTATATTAATATTTGAATAGTCATATTTGGCACTATATCGTCGAGTTGGACGTATTCTATTAAGCTAATAATAGTCTATTCATATGTAGTGCCTCGTGCGGTAAGAGTTCTATAGTAATCAGCACCCCCATCGTTTCGGGCATCAGCTGGACGCTTATCCAGGGTGGTTGACCCCACGTGAAGCTGCACCCGAGGAGCTCCAGGCCAAAGAGCGAGTGGACCTGTATATTGGATTATTCTACCGACGACGGCTAGCCTTCCCCGGCTTGGATTATGCTTTGAGTACTTTGATTATTCTATGGATAAAGGCCAACACTGCGGTGTGTTGGAAATACCCCCCCCGGAGAGGATGACAGGTGAGAAGACGCTCTACACGACGAGGTCGCCTCACGTCTCTCCATCGTGGACCGGAGGACGCCGGCCACAGAGAGTCCAACTGCTTTCATCTGTGGATCGAGGATCGCTGGGCACCGGGTCGCACGACTGTGGGCTCTCCCAGGATACCCTCGGCCAGACGGGATACAGCCAGACTCTACCCCCCCCCCTCCAGCTGTCCTACAAGCAGTCGGAACCTTCCCCTAGTGTATCCAGCTATATAATCATTCAAGTATCATTGCTATTGTTCCCTAAATATTCCAGGTTGTATATTTGCTTCCTGCGCAATCAGAGATTGGACATTCGATATTGATCTACCTACGAATACTCATTTGCCATAAAAGTGCATACTATTTCAAATCATAAATGTAATTAAGTGATCGTTACCTTTTGCTATGTATTATTATTAAACGCAGACTTTCGACTTGGTACATTTGTGTTGGATCCATTTCATCAGGTGGGAGTGTTTATCATAATTATTTATACCTAGTACTGGGTGGCCAGAGTCTAAAGTACAAGAGGTAGTGGTAGTAAGTATCATATCTAACAATACAGTCAGGGAATTGTACCCCTCAGTTACAATTGGTCCTTCGTGCCGGATGGTAATCAGTGTAATATTAATATAGTGTTATTAATATTAAAATGGCCTATGATGAACACTCCACGAAACGATCCTCCTAACCAACCACGCCCGCGGCGCAAACGACAGCTCCCTCAGTACCTAGAGGCTTACGCTGTCAGTCAACAACCTAGTCTTCTACCAACAGTAAACGCGGTAAAACTAGAAAGTAAAATTATGTCTAACCCTAACGACCAGGCTACCCCGACCATAGAGGCCCCTATGGGTTCTAACGTAACTGACCCAGCTCACGGTGGGGACCAGGGGGAACCAGACATGACTTTACACCCCGCCAATACCGAAGAAGTAGTCCCCGACGAGTCCCGGGAGGAAGACAACACTACCGAGAGAGAACTCGGCACGGAAGAAGATGAGGAGAGCACCGTGGAGATAGAGCTCCAAGACTCCGCACAGAGTACCCCAAGGGACGGCTCCCCTATACAACCGTCTTCTCCCAGCGAGGCAGAGAGGACACTACAGCAGGCATTCCTCGTCAGCCTGAAAGCCTCTACTGAACGCGATAGACTCCAGGGTGAACGCGATCGATTGCAGATACAGCAACGGAGCGAAGAAGAGCACATACGCCTGGAAATAAGACGCATTCAGATGGAAGAGAATATGGCAAGAGACCGGGCCGACGCCCAGCGCGCCGCCACCGGTGCCCAGAGAGAATCGGATCTCACCAAGCGCGAAGCCGAGCGCGACAGAGCACAAGCGCAACTAATAGAACAGCTGATCAGAAGGACAACACCCCCTCCCTCCACCAGAGGCTCCAGGAACTCGTCTAGACATCACTCCAGGGCGGCATCCCCTAGCCGAGTAAGCGACCCTGAACTTGACCAACAGACGAGGTTTATACCCCCCGCAGACCCCCTTCCCCAACCGGTCCAAGCGAGACCCAGCCACCGGGAAGGAGCAGCATACACTGCGGAGAGGCTAAATCAGAGACTACAAGCCCTGGATGACCTAACGGAAGACGAAGAGGAAGAGGAGGAGAACCACGCCCGACGACAGCACAGTACTCTACCGGACCAGGAGGTCCAGTACAGCCCAGGCTATACCCCCGCGGAGCTGCGCTACAGACCCCCGACGCTATTCACGGGTGAGCACGACGCACGACCCGCACCGAGGAACAGCACCTGGACCAGCGGGCCATGGTACACAGCCGGCACCAGCCCACGCCAAGGAGCAGGAGGAGACTCGCCTAGGAGGCCTCTCCCCCAACGCTCGCCGATGTATCAACAATCCGCGTCATACATTGGCACACCTATGGTACCAGACTTCACCCAGGAGAACCGGGCCCAGTATACGGAGCTCTGCATGTGTCTGGAGACAATGTTGGTGGATGTCATTGATGAACGCCATAAATACGCGATACTACTGAAGCATTTAAAGGTACCCCGCGCGCACAACATATCGCTCGCCTACGCCACTTCCACGACCCCATACACCGCAGCGCTGGTAGCGTTGGACCAGAGATATGGACGTATATGGGATTACGTGATCCAGGAGATCAGGCACATCGACCGCCTACCCCCAGCAACAGACAATCGAGCACTGGACGACCTGTCCATCAGAGTGCAGTCCCTGGTAGGGATGCTGGGAGCGCAGAGGGAAAAGGGTAGGCATGAACTATACGCCAACTCAAATGTAGAGAGGATCTTGGAGAAGCTACCGCCCGCCCGACAGGAGCGCTTTAGGCGGCAGAGAGACCACCGAGACCCTAATGGCCCCGAACCGAACCTCCTCGATCTAGCCGACTTCCTGGCGAGAGAAGTCAGCAGCTTACGGCTAGATACATTCGGACGGAGCACCCCTGGCTCCAGAGAAGGAACCAGGAGACTAAATGATGGAAGAAGATCGGTGACTGTCATGCACCAATCGGAGTCAGTGCCAAGCAGTAGGAGCCACAGTACCCCCTCAAGAAAGGAGAAGTGGAAGATAGTGTGCCCCTACTGTGAGAAAGAACACTGGCTGTCACAATGTGACTCATTCCCCAAGATGAATGCGGAGGAAGCGAGTCAATGGATAAAGTCCAACAGACGCTGTTTTCGCTGTGCGCGATCACACATGGCAGCCGAATGCCGCTTAAAGAAAAAGTGCAGTCGGTGCGATGGAGCCCATCTGGACATACTCCACGACAGTAACAGACGGCGGCCTCCACCCGCACCATCAAGCAGCAAAGTAAGCGTCATGTACATCGACCCCGCCAGCAGCAGCGGAGCCAGAGTGCTCTTAAAGGTAGTCCGTGTGACATTGAGCTACCAGAATAAAGTCATGGACACTTACGCCGTCCTTGATGACGGGTCAGAGAAGACCCTTCTGCTCGCGTCCGCTGCGGCCCAGCTAGGGCTGCGGGGGAGCGAAAACCAAATGACAATTCGGACAATAAGAAGAGATTTGAAAACGATAAAGGGCGAGAATGTCTCATTCTCTATCGCAGCAAGCGGCCAGCCCGAGCGACGGTACAGGATTACAGACGCTTTCACCAGCCAAGAAATAGGACTCTCGCGGTACACATACCCCGTAGCCAAGCTGATGGAGAAATATGTACAGCTACGCAAGCTACCGATCCCACTCATAGACGGTGCTACCCCGACACTGTTGATAGGCTCCGACCATGCAGACCTCATTGTCCCGATAGACCGGGTTCATACCGGACCCAGAGGCTGTCCTGCAGCAGTCGAGACCCGCCTGGGATGGACTCTCCAAGGCCCACTCGCCAAATCTCTCAACCGAACCACAGCCACTAGCTGTCTCCACTCCCGAGTCACAGAGGGAGACACCGCACTCCTGCAGCATGTAGAGAGGCTATGGACCTTAGAACAAATGCCCTTTAAGAACGAAAAGAAAGACATTCGCTCTAAAGACGACATCTACGCCATTAACCTCCTCGAGACGGGAACAAAGAGAGTCCCAGTCAGCGGCGTGTTGAGATACGCCACGCCACTCCTGCGGCGGGAAGGGATGCCTACCTTTCACGCAAAGAAAGACGCCACAGAGCGGTACCTACTAAACACAGAGCGGCGCTTAGCCAAGGACCCCGCCCAAGAAAGTGTACACCGCGCTGAGATGGAGAAGCTCATCACAGCGGGACACGTCACAAAGATTGACATTAAAGAGGCCGACCAGACGACTGAATCGTGGTACGTGCCCCACCACAAGGTTCATCACAACGGCAAAGACCGCATCGTGTTTAACTGCAGCTACCAGATCGGATCCCAAAATCTGAATAAAGAGCTATTGCCCGGTCCTACACTCGGCCCCTCCCTACTAGGCATACTACTCCGCTTCCGCCAGGACAAGGTGGCTATCAGCGGGGATATCAAAGGGATGTTCCTGCAGGTGAGATTAGTAGAGGAGGACAAGCCCCTGTTGCGGTTCCTATGGAGAGAGAGGCCAGGAGATGAGCACCCAGCCATCTACCAATGGGAAGTCCTCCCTTTTGGAACTACATGCAGCCCATGCTGTGCTACATTTGCACTACAGAGACATGTCGCAGAGGACCCAGCAGCGGACGAAGAGGTCCGACACAGTGTGAAGAACAGCTTCTACGTAGATAACTGTCTACAAAGCGTTTCGACCCAGAAAGAAGCCGAGGCTCTCCTACTTAAACTCCGCGCCTCTCTGATCAAAGGCGGCTTTGATCTCAGGCAGTGGGCCAGCAGCGATCCGCACGTACTGCGCAGCCTCTCCTCCGAGGACAAGGCAGCGAGCAGCGAGACCTGGATGGCCACAATCCCAGGAGAAGCCCAAGAGATGACACTAGGACTAGTGTGGCGCTTCAAAACAGATTCGCTCCACTATAGACACAAACCCCTGACCACGGAACAGGGAAGGTCGACGGCAATACCGACCACCAGACGGAGTGTGTACAGAACACTCGCCCGACAATATGACCCGTTAGGATGTATACTACCGTACACCACCAGGGCAAAGATGATTGTACGAGCATTGTGGGACAAGGACCAGGGCTGGGACGACCCCATTCCCGCACACCTTGCATCCACCTGGAGAGAGTGGGAGATGGAACTCCACTCACTCCCAGGCGTTAATATACGCCGAAGCTACTTCCCACCCACGGTGAGGCCAGAGACATGTAAAATGGATCTACACGTCTTCAGTGACGCCTCCGAGGTCGCCTACGGATCAGTAGCCTACTTGCGGGCCCAAGAAGAGGGGGGAGAGATCTACACAGCATTCATCCTCGCCCGCTCGAGAATAGCCCCACGCAAGCAACAGTCTATCCCACGTCTAGAGCTCTGCGCAGCCCTCGCAGGAGCGCATCTAGCCACGCTCATCCAACGTGAGCTCACCATTCCGGTGCATAGAACAATCCTGTGGTCAGATTCCACGACAGTACTCGCCTGGATCAAATCGGATTCATGCAAATACAAAGTCTTCGTGGGAGTCAGAGTCACTGAGATTCAAGAGTTAACCGGAGAGTTAACCGGAGAAGCAAACTGGCGCTATGTTGATACAAAACACAACCCAGCTGACGTCATCACCCGGGGAATGTCCCTAGATGACTTAACCCGTCATAACATCTACAGTGACGGACCAGCATTCCTCAAGCTCCCGGAAGGAGATTGGCCCACGCCCACCCCGAGGGAAGCAAGTGACCAGGAGGCTGAGAATAAGAAACCCATGTTCTGTGGATTGAGCACTATTGTCTCCGCAGACCCCAACATAGACGATTGCATTACCATAGAGAGTGCGCAGCAATGGACATTCCTGCGGCACCACCCAGAGATTAAGTCCCCCGCTGATATGTCAGCAGCTGACTACGAGGAAGCAGAACTGCTTCTACTGCAACGAGCCCAGAGAGACTCGTTCCCCGATGAACTAGACTGTCTACAGGGAGGAAAGCCCGTCCCATCAGACAGCAGATTGATTCATCTGGCCCCCGAGAGTGACACACATACCCTCATCAGAGTGGGTGGTCGCCTGCGGAGAGCCCCCAATTTACCGGATGACATTAAGTACCCGATCGTATTGAACAGCCGACACAAGGTCACAGAGCTGATTATAAAGAAATACGACGAGGATGTACACCACGCAGGAGCAGAGAGAGTCTTCGCGGAAATCAGACGTCGTTACTGGATACTTCAAGGAAGAGAGGCGGTGCGACGCTTCCAGCGAACCTGTCTAGACTGCCGAAAGTGGCGCGCGCAGCCCAGCATACCACGGATGGCTGACCTACCTCCATGTCGCCTCCGACTCGGCGACAAGCCATTCCACTCAACAGGCATGGACTGTTTTGGCCCGCTGCACATAAAGAAAGGAAGAGGCACCGGGAAGCGGTGGGGTATTGTATTCAAATGCATGACCACCAGAGCGATACATATCGAGCTCCTTCCGACCATGAGCGCAGACTCATTCCTTATGGCCTTCCGAAGATTCACATCACGGAAAGGAAAACCGTCTACATTATTGTCCGATCACGGGACAAACTTCAAAGGCGGAGAAAGAGAGCTGAGGGAGAGCTTCCAAGCTATGGGCCCAGAACTTAAGACCCACCTCGCTCCAGCCCAGATTGACTTCCAATTCAACCCCCCAAACGCACCCCACTTCGGTGGAACTTGGGAACGAGAAGTACGTTCTATAAAGACAGCCCTGTACGCAGTACTTGGGGCCCAGACTGTGGCGGAAGAAGTCCTAATGACAGTCCTCACGGAGATTGAGGGAGTATTGAACTCAAAGCCCCTCGGTTACGTCTCCAGTGATGTAGCAGATGTCGACCCAGTCACCCCCAACACCCTCCTGATGGGGCGGCTAGATCCCGCGTTACCCCAGACAATGTACCGGCCTGAAGAAGCGAACGGCCGACGAATGTGGAGGTACAGCCAAGTATTAGCCGACAAGTTTTGGAGCAGTTTCCTACTGCACTACCTACCGTCTCTACAGACCCGCCAGAAGTGGGTAAAAGAGAGAGACAATTTGACGGAAGGAACAGTCGTCATGATTATTGACCAGTCACTACCCAGAGCTATGTGGCCGGCTGGCCGCGTAAGCAAAGTGATCACCGGTGCCGATGGCAAGGTCCGAGCAGCTGAAGTACTCGTCCAGGGGCGCATTTACACCCGTCCTGTGGCGAGGCTCATAGAACTGCCCCGACTCCCAGACACAATCGATGATGACCATGACCCTATGACTTTGTGAGTTGACTGACCCTTACAGCGAACCCTTGAGTGGTAGACAGTGCGGTTAATCTGTCTCTGCTTAACTAATTGGGTTGGGACCAATTAGGGGGCGGCTGTTCTGAAGGATCAGATTAAACCGAATATATATATTTATTTATATATATTTAATTGTATTTGTATATCCCCTGATATCCCTTGTATATTCCTTGTACAATATGCATTGAATATCCCTTCTAGTCTACTGAACATCCCATAATAGTCTCCATTCTACCATTGGACGAGACCTTGGTGCCAGGTCGCCATACCCCTCAGACCAGGTTCAATCGTACCGCTCAACATGTATGGACAAGTCCTAGTTCCGCGTAGGAATATGTCTACCGCACCACTAATGGTACTATTTGTTCATAGTGCGTATATATACTGCGCTATTAAAGTAGAGCTTTTCCTTTAGTCCAGTTCCTTACCCTCCAACAGAGTGACAGACGCAAAAGCCTCCCCGCGAACCACGTGTGGGCAGTAAGGCCAATTCGGCCCAGTATCGGCATTGAGACATCGTGTATATTAATATTTGAATAGTCATATTTGGCACTATATCGTCGAGTTGGACGTATTCTATTAAGCTAATAATAGTCTATTCATATGTAGTGCCTCGTGCGGTAAGAGTTCTATAGTAATCAGCACCCCCATCGTTTCGGGCATCAGCTGGACGCTTATCCAGGGTGGTTGACCCCACGTGAAGCTGCACCCGAGGAGCTCCAGGCCAAAGAGCGAGTGGACCTGTATATTGGATTATTCTACCGACGACGGCTAGCCTTCCCCGGCTTGGATTATGCTTTGAGTACTTTGATTATTCTATGGATAAAGGCCAACACTGCGGTGTGTTGGAAATACCCCCCCCGGAGAGGACGACAGGTGAGAAGACGCTCTACACGACGAGGTCGCCTCACGTCTCTCCATCGTGGACCGGAGGACGCCGGCCACAGAGAGTCCAACTGCTTTCATCTGTGGATCGAGGATCGCTGGGCACCGGGTCGCACGACTGTGGGCTCTCCCAGGATACCCTCGGCCAGACGGGATACAGCCAGACTCTACCCCCCCCCCCTCCAGCTGTCCTACAAGCAGTCGGAACCTTCCCCTAGTGTATCCAGCTATATAATCATTCAAGTATCATTGCTATTGTTCCCTAAATATTCCAGGTTGTATATTTGCTTCCTGCGCAATCAGAGATTGGACATTCGATATTGATCTACCTACGAATACTCATTTGCCATAAAAGTGCATACTATTTCAAATCATAAATGTAATTAAGTGATCGTTGTACATACCTTTTGCTATGTATTATTATTAAACGCAGACTTTCGACTTGGTACATTTGTGTTGGATCCGTTTCATCAGGTGGGAGTGTTTATCATAATTATTTATACCTAGTACTGGGTGGCCAGAGTCTAAAGTACAAGAGGTAGTGGTAGTAAGTATCATATCTAACAATACAGTCAGGGAATTGTACCCCTCAGTTACACATACAGTATATTATCTGTTTACAGTAGAAGTACAGTATCTGTTTACAGTAGAAGTACATTATAGTATATTTTTACATTAGAAGTACATTATAGTATCTGTTTACAGTAGAAGTACAGTATAGTATCTGTTTACAGTAGTACTACAGTATAGTATCTTTTTACAGTAAAAGTACAGTATGGTATCTGTTTACTAACCAAGCTAACCTGAACCAAGCTATCCTGAACCAAGCTAAACTTACCTGAAATAGTCACTGCAGTCACACAGGAGGGCCTTGTGGGCATTCAACTCAGTGCTGTTGACTTTAATAACCACATCACAGAGCCTTCCCTCCAGATGCAGCTCATTAAGGATTGTACAGGACATTGTTTCCTTTACCATGTGGGGATTTTAAATTGTATCTACAGAATATATTCAAGCTTACAGACAAGTAGCCGGAAACAACAAGTGAGATCTTCACTTGTCTTGTGAGATCTGAGAACTTCTTCTTCTTCTTCTTATTTGAATTTCCGGCAGAGTAACTTCTGAGAGAATTGTTGAATATATACTGTACACAAATGTTCTAGAATGTTCTATTATGACATCATACTGTGACATCACAAATGTTCTAGAATGTTCTATTATGAAAGCTACTGTGACATCACAAATGTTCTAGAATGTTCTATTATGACATCATACTGTGACATCACAAATGTTCTAGAATGTTTGGTTATGGCATCATACTGTGACATCACAAATGTTCTAGAATGTTTGATTATGACATCATACTGTGATATCACAAATGTTCTAGAATGTTTGATTATGACATCATACTGTGACATCACAAATGTTCTAGAATATTTGATTATGACATCATACTGTGACATCACAAATGTTCTAGAATGGTCTATTATGACATCATACTGTGACATCACTAATGTTCTAGAATGGTCTATTATGACATCATACTGTGACATCACAAATGTTCTAGAATGTTTGATTATGACATCATACTGTGACATCCAGTTATTATTAACAGTGTTAGTTTTTTCAGTAACGAGTAATCTCGTATTTAATGTTGCCCAGTTGTGGCCTCTTGAGGGGCAATACATATCAAAAGTTCCAAAACATCTATTGTGTTTGTATTTGTATGATCCACTATATAAACATAGTAATTATAATATCTACATACATGGCATTTGATTGGAGGCTAGTCTCACTTTGTCCCACAGCAACATTAAAATAGTTTAGATTTGTGTATGTTGTTTATGTAAAACATTTACTTGAAAGTAATGCAATAGTACAGTATAGTATCTTTTTACAGTAGACATACAGTATATTATCTGTTTACAGTAGAAGTACAGTATAGTATCTGTTTACAGTAAAAGTACAGTATGGTATCTGTTTACTAACCAAGCTAACCTGAACCAAGCTAACCTGATCCAAGCTAAACTTACCTGAAATAGTCACTGCAGTCACACAGGAGGGCCTTGTGGGCATTCAACTCAGTGCTGTTGACTTTAATAACCACATCACAGAGCCTTCCCTCCAGATGCAGCTCATTAAGGATTGTACATGACATTGTTTCCTTTACCATGTGGGGATTTTAAATTGTATCTACAGAATATATTCAAGCTTACAGACAAGTAGCCGGAAACAACAAGTGAGATCTTCACTTGTCTTGTGAGATCTGAGAACTTCTTCTTCTTCTTATTTGAATTTCCGGCAGAGTAGACGCATCGAGGCGTATTACTGCCCTCCGCAATTCTTTTTATGGGCTCTTCTTCTTCTCCTTCTTCTCCTTCTTCACCTTCTTTTTCTTCTTCTACTGGACCCCGTCATCACCTACATTGTCCATTGGAGTGCAGCTACTGCTGCTACTTCCTGTCTGAGCCCCCCTCCGCGGGACCCACCTTGCCCCCTGCTATCTTATCCTGGGCTGCTTTGTCCCTCGCAGCCTTGTCCCTCGCAGCCCCCTCAGCCAATTTGCTATACACCACCTCCCAGTCCAGACCTTCCAATCCCAGATGTTGAACCGCTATCCTAACAATCATCTTCACCATCGCTGTTTTACCCTTAGCCTCTGCCATACCAGTAACTACCCCTGCCACGAAGGCCACAATACCTAATTTCTCCTCCCTTCCCCTCTCTACCTGCTCTACCCTCACTGCCAAATGCCCTCCTTCAACCCCCTGCACCCTTTCTTGGCTACCCTGTCCTGCCCTGCTAACCGCCCCAGCATACGTCAACTTACCCTCCCTTCTCTCTCTCCGATCCGCGACCTCCTTCATCATCACCTCGCACCCCCTAAACGCTACACTATGCTCCCCACCACAACTACAGCACTTCGGCTTCACTCCCTCTCCACACTTCCCATATTCATGTTCCCCGCCACACCTAGCGCACCTCAGCCCCTTCCTACACGTGGTAGCTATATGGCCAAACTCCTGGCACCTATAGCACCTAAGAGGATCATGAACAAATTCCCTAACCCTATACATCCTACGCCCTACAAACACCTCCCTAGGAACAACCCCCTCAAATGTAATCACTACCGTCCCCGTCACTGCCCTCTCTGCTCCCCTCTTCATCCTTTCTGCACTCTTAACTATGCCATTACGCCCGTTCTCCATTAGCTCTCCCACCAGCTGCTCTACTGTAACCTCGACCGGTACCCCAGCTATCACCCCCTTACATCCCCCCCCCCTCTTCTCCCCTACCCTCGCCACCTTACTTATACCCACCCCCCCCCAATGCCCCGCATCTTCCTAGCCACCTCCACCTGCCCCTCACTACCACACCCTACGGCCAGATTCCCATCCCACAAAACTCTCACGTACTTTACCTCCCCTAATTGCTCGGCAATGAGTTTGGGCCACTCGAGCCTACCTACTTTCCTCTCACCCCTCTCCCCCTCAAGCCTGACCACTATATGGATCACTTCCGCTTTTGCCACATCTTTTCCAGCACCCTCGTCTCCCGGCCCACTTGAGCTATCGTCCCCCACTTTCTTCCTCTTCCCCCCTTCTCCCCCCCTCTCCTCCCCCCTACTCTCACCCGACCCCTCACCCTTGCCCTGGCTATCCCCATCGCTGTCGTTCCTCCCCATCTGTTTCTTCCTCTTCTTCCCCGCCGTTTCCCACACCTCTTTCTCAATCTCTTCTTTCTCACTCTCCTCCCCACTATACTCCATTCTGTCACCACCCGACTCCTTCCCTTTGCCATCCTTACCCCTTTCGCTATCTTCCTCGCCCTTCTCACACCATTTACTTCCATCACGATCCTCCCAATACCCTGGGTAGCCGCTCACAGGCCGGGGCCACCAATCGCAAGGCCTTCGCTGTTCCTGATCTCTCCCAGCCACTTCTTCCGCATCCCACCACCGACTACTGCTCCCACGCATGTCTTCGCTGCACAGTTCCGACGGACGCAGACGCCGCCACTCGGCGCATCTCTCCCAATCCATCCTCCCACATGAACAGGCCGCACTTCTGTCTTCCTCTCCAAACAACAGCCTCCCCCCACGAACATACGGCATGGCCTTCTTCTTTCCACCACCTTTCCACAGCAAAACGGTAGGCACGGCACCTTGGTTGAGAAATGCAGGCTTCAATCTATGTTGTTTAGTCTATCTGTTCAGTACTGTTCATAGATGCACAATGAGATTTTCTTCTTCTTCTTCTTATTTGAATTTCCGGCAGAGTAGACGCATCGTGAGAATTGTTGAATATATACTGTACATCACAAATGTTCTAGAATGTTCTATTATGACATCATACTGTGACATCACAAATGTTCTAGAATGTTTGGTTATGGCATCATACTGTGACATCACAAATGTTCTAGAATGTTTGATTATGACATCATACTGTGATATCACAAATGTTCTAGAATGTTTGATTATGACATCATACTGTGACATCACAAATGGTCTAGAATATTTGATTATGACATCATACTGTGACATCACAAATGTTCTAGAATGGTCTATTATGACATCATACTGTGACATCACAAATGTTCTAGAATGGTCTATTATGACATCATACTGTGACATCACAAATGTTCTAGAATGTTTGATTATGACATCATACTGTGACATCCAGTTATTATTAACAGTGTTAGTTTTTTCAGTAACGGGTAATCTTGTATTTAATGTTGCCCAGTTGTGGCCTCTTGAGGGGCAATACATATCAAAAGTTCCAAAACATCTATTGTGTTTGTATTTGTATGATCCACTATATAAACATAGTAATTATAATATCTACATACATGGCATTTGATTGGAGGCTAGTCTCACTTTGTCCCACAGCAACATTAAAATAGTTTAGATTTGTGTATGTTGTTTATGTAAAACATTTACTTGAAAGTAATGCAATAGTTACTTTCTGAAGTAACTAGTTACTTTTATAATTTGTAACTGAGTAAGTAATTTAGTAACTTTTTGGAAGAAGTAACTAGTAACTGTAACTTAGGGACCTGCACTGGCTCCCCATTGCTGCACGAATCCGCTTCAAGGCCCTCGACCTAGCATACCGTGCGGCAAAGGGAACTGCTCCCGCCTACCTCCGGTCAATGGTCTCTAACTACACACCCTCAAGACCCCTACGCTCTGCATCTTCTGGCCGCCTCAGACCTACTCCTATCCAAGCTCCGGGAGGGTCATCAAAGAGAAGTCGCCTATTCTCAGTCCTTGCCCCACAATGGTGGAATGAACTACCCACCCCAGTTAGGACAGCCGAATCACGTCCAATCTTTCGCCGTCGACTAAAGACGCACTTCTTCAACCATTATCTGAATTAAAAAAAAAAAAAAAAAAAAAAAAACATTAAAAAAATCTAACCCTAACTAACCGTACTGTCATGCACTTGTCCTAATAAACTAACCTACACTGTAGCACTCAACACTTTGATGAACATTGTTGCTCAGCTGATAGAGTTGTGCCCTTCCTGATGGCTTGTCGTACAGAACTTGTAAGTCGCTTTGGATAAAAGCGTCAGCTAAATGACTAAATGTAAATGTAATGTAAACTAGTTACTTTTTAAAAGTAACTTGCCCAACACTGGTGACATCACAACGGAACATGTTTGAGTTTATTTGAATAATTTAAATAATATGTTGACATTAAAAAAGAACAAATAAAATGATAAAAAAAACTACATAAAACAATACAAATTATAATAAAATATTTAAGTAAAATGTATAGAAATAAAGAAAAATAAGACAATGAAATAAAGATAATAATTCATTTTAAAAGCTATTTTAAAAAGGTAAGTTTTGAGCAGTGCCAACCGAGTCTGCTGTCCTAACAGACTTGGGGTCTGTAGGGTAAGCACTTATTCCCTCCGCCCTGAACATTTATGGAGATGTATGGGCCTTTTAAGTCAGTGATAAAAGTGTCTTTCAAGGATAAGTGAGCTCCTGCACTGATTATTATAGTTCAATATTCAATATTTGATCACCAAAACCCCCCCCCCCCAAAAGCATAAAAAGGCCCCTCCCCGCCCAAAAATGGCCCCCAAATATAGCACAGGCCCAGTGCCCTTTTCAGCCTTTGAGCACCTGCCCCTCTAAAGTCCTGTGCACGTCCCTGCTTAGCGGTGCTAAGATGTAATTCGGTCAACATGATTTTTTCCGTAGTCGTTCAGCAGGAACTAGAGACGTCTGCAGGACAGGAGACAAACTAGAGACGTCTGCAGGACAGGAGACAAACTAGAGACGTCTGCAGGACAGGAGACAAACTAGAGACGTCTGCAGGACAGGAGACAAACTAGAGACGTCTGCAGGACAGGAGACAAACTAGAGACATCTGCAGGACAGGAGACAAACTAGAGACATCTGCAGGACAGAAGACAAACTAGAGACGTCTGCAGGACAGGAGACAAACTAGAGACGTCTGCAGGACAGGAGACAAACTAGAGACGTCTGCAGGACAGGAGGTAAACTAGAGACGTCTGCAGGACAGGAGACAAACTAGAGACATCTGCAGGACAGGAGGTAAACTAGAGACGTCTGCAGGACAGGAGACAAACTAGAGACGTCTGCAGGACAGGAGACAAACTAGAGACGTCTGCAGGACAGGAGACAAACTAGAGACATCTGCAGGACAGGAGACAAACTAGAGACATCTGCAGGACAGGAGACAAACTAGAGACATCTGCAGGACAGAAGACAAACTAGAGACGTCTGCAGGACAGGAGACAAACTAGAGACGTCTGCAGGACAGGAGACAAACTAGAGACGTCTGCAGGACAGGAGACAAACTAGAGATGTCTGCAGGACAGGAGACAAACTAGAGACGTCTGCAGGACAGGAGACAAACTAGAGACGTCTGCAGGACAGGAGACAAACTAGAGACATCTGCAGGACAGGAGGTATACTAGAGACGTCTGCAGGACAGGAGACAAACTAGAGACGTCTGCAGGACAGGAGACAAACTAGAGACGTCTGCAGGACAGGAGGTAAACTAGAGACGTCTGCAGGACAGGAGACAAACTAGAGACGTCTGCAGGACAGGAGACAAACTAGAGACGTCTGCAGGACAGGAGGTGAACTAGAGACGTCTGCAGGACAGGAGACAAACTAGAAACATCTGCAGACGTCTCTAGTTTGTCATTAGCAGCTACAGTAGTCAGGTACTTTTCTGATTCATCTACCAGAGTACAGTGTATTTGAATGTGGTGTACAGTGTATTTGAATGGTGTACAGTGTATTTGAATGTGGAGTACAGTGTATTTGAATGGTGTACAGTGTATTTGAATGTGGTGTACAGTGTATTTGAATGTGGAGTACAGTGTTGTTGGAGCCGAAATACTTGATTGGACTTATTGTTGTTATGGTTGATGGTTATACCTATAGAGGGAAATTAGTTAAATGTATGGAATATTGAACGAAATGATTTATTGGTTTATATAAGTTATGCAAATCACAATATCATGCACTGGATAGGATATGAGTTATGATTGCTGAGCGTTTAGGTAGGTCTGGCTCCCTCTTTGGGTCAGCCCTGCTATTACAGGGCCAGGCAGGATTCTTATTAGGGGAACTGCTCGCACCTGTGCATGGCCAAGTTATTAGGATATACCTGGTTGGAGACTGGGGAGCGGACACAGTATTTCTACCGCAAAACACAGAGAATATAAGACTCAAATCATGTTTAATTTGATTGTTTTATAAGGCAAGTCGGCCAAACTCTTTCGTTAATGATTTGTGAATAAATCCATTTGTTAATTGGAAACAACGGACTTTTGGTTTTTGGATGGCGCGTCGTCACCCCGCTCAGAGTGGCTGTTTGTTGAAGCCACTACACCAGTAGAAATACTCCGCCAGGACGAGGAGAAGAGGACCTTCTACATGTGGAAAAGATGCACACCGGAGTGGACAGATCGGACCGGTCGTGAGTAACACAGTGAATCATACATGCCATGAATGAATCTGATTGATTGATTGATTGAAAACTTTATTAACAGATTGCAGAATGGGTACAATACAGTACAGCTCAATACACACAATTGTTAAGGGGATGCAGACCAGAGAAAGACTTTCGTCTTGTTTACATCAGGGTCCCCCATTTTCAATTCATCAGGACATATATGACATACAGATAGTCAGTACTGCTACATCTATACATTTATGACATACCAGATTTGCAAATACAGTACTGTTTGTGATACAGAAGGAGTCAGGAAAAGGGAGTATATACATTTGACGTAGAAACTGTACATTGGAGGAGGTTGGGTGGGGGGGGTTGGGTACACTGGGGTATTGACAACCATACTGGGTAATCTACATTGGAGGTGGTTGGGGGGGGGGGGGGGGCACACTGTATAAACAAGCAAAACTGTACATTGAGGGGGGGGGGGGGGGGGACACTGTACAAACAAACAAAATTGTACATTGGACTATTGACAACCATACTAGGTAAATGACTGTACATTGGAGGGGGTTGGGTTAGGATATTTACAGGGGCCAGTGTTGAATTGCAGTCTCCCGTAGGTGTCCCTTGAGAGAGGTTTTGAAAGTGGGTAGTGATCCACATTCCTTTACAGCTTTGGGTAGGGCGTTCCACATTGATGTGGCATAATTGCTAAACGTGTTTAGTCCCTTATTTGAGCCGAATCTGGGTTTAACATGATTTGTGGAGCTCCCTCTGGTGTTGTGATCGTGGTATTCACTGACCTTTGGGAAGTATTTTGACATGTACATGGGTACCTTGGTCGTGTAGTGTATCTTGTAGACCAGGCCCAACAAACTTAGAGTGGAGAAACGGGGTATAAATAATAAGGGATTGATTGATTGACAAGCAGTGACAGCTGGGGAATGTGATTGAAAAGCGTGCGGAACTGAGAGAACCAATCAGCGACGTCTCTGATGACGTCACTGGGGAGAAGCGTGTGAATGAGGGAATTGAAATAATTAACAGAAAAAACAAATGAAAACAGAGCGAGGTGGTTAAAGGAACAGAACGAGTGAGAGAGCAAGGACAGAAACCTCACATATAGTCTGTTTAACCAGATCAATCATTTCATTAACGGAAGCCTCTAGAGACCTTCGGCCCACCGTCTAAAGGGCATCTGAAGATCAGAGCCACTAGCTGGTTGTACTCGAGTGTTTACGTCCCTCTGTTCTCCTCCGTCTCTGTCACTGGACACGACACACGTCACATGTTTCTGACATGGATCCTGTTCCAAATGTGTATTTCATAACCAGTGATGCCACAGATTACTTGTAAAAAATAATCTGATTACTGATTACTGATTACTCCTTTAACACTTTGAGCGCCACGCCTGGTTTTCCGTTTTACCGGCTGAATGCCACCATCGGCGCCAATGTTAACGTTAATATCGCCTAATCTATGTTTTAAATTATGGCTATGTGTCTATGTGGCTATTTCCAGTCAGTGCTGTGAAGGCAGATTGTTTTTTTATAGCGTTGTTTCCGTTTTAGAGCATTTAGAAAAGCCCCCGTTTTTATATAAAAAACAGCTCATTCTGGAGCATTCTATGAAAATCGTCTTTTAGTGGAATATTCCACAATGTTGATATTCGTCTGCCTTTTTATGAATCGTTTTCAAATAAACGCTAGATGATCAATATTATACGTGCACGCAAGCACATTACGGCCGCGGGCGGATAATCGCTCCGTTGATTTCCTCACGGACTTTTACAGTGAAACCGAAAGAAGACATTTCACAAAACAGCTTATAACTTCATCAAACTTACTCTGATTATCCTAACACTGATAACATAGAGTCCTTACCTGACATCAGATGGTATCCAACTGGTATATTCCAATTCCTGATCACCATTCGAAAAAATCGATAAGTGTATGGATCCAACGCGATACTGTAGAACTCCATGATCCGCGGGGATCTGAGGTTCCAGAATGAACTGTGGTAACCTCGGCTGGATCAGTGAACTGGAAAATGTGGAGTACCGGATTTTTTTCCCCATTCATTTTCATTGAGTCCATTCCAAAATCACTTATGTCATCTGGGAGACGACAGGGGGCGCTTTTTTCCACAGTGATCGCCGGCGCCCCTCGGCTATACTCGGGTAGGCTCGGGTGATGCAATAATTTTTCAGATAGCTAAAAAAAAAAAAAAAAAAAAAATCAGAGAAATCTCGTGAGTGGCTAGCAACCACCTATAAAAAACCAGAGAAATCTCGTGAGTGGCACGGAAAGTGTTAAGGGGAGACACTACAGGTGAATAGGGTAAAATAATTAACTAATAGATATCACAATGAAACTTCCCCAGTTGATTACTTATATTAAGACAAGACTGTTTTGTATTACAATTTTCTGAAATTGTATGTTTAAATATGCAAATGAGGCATTATCTACTTAAATATGCACTAATTTGCATATAATTCCAGGACAGAAATCTGAACATTGGATAAAGCCATTTTCAAAATTATAGTTTCATTTTGTTGACATATTAGAGCCAAAGGTTATTACAGAGGGAATTTTGGATATCTCTTTTTATCACTCCATAAATCAGAAAATACTCCATTCAGTAAATTTTTATGGTGAAATTCCATATTTCGCCATGTTTTTAGGAATGAAATGTGATATAAATCAGGGGATGAATGCGATATCAACAAACCCTTCTATAAATACCTTCAGAACATAGATATGAATAGAACTGGAAGGTTTGGTGTATGTGAGTGCTACTGCAGTGGAGATTTCTGGCTCAGAGTATGAGGAAAAACTCTTAAAACTCATTTTTGGGAAAACGCCTTCAAAGTTCTGTATTGTAAAATGCCATTTTTTTTTAAACAGATATTTACAAACACAAAACCTAATCAAACCATTAGTAATAGACAACCTAAACACATGCCTGATAACTGAATAATAATAATAATAATGATGTTATTGAACTGAACAGAACTACACACAGGCTACAAACAGTGTAGTACAGTGTAGTACCCCCTAATAGGCAAAAAATATTTGAATAGATATCACTATGAAACTTTCCCAGTTTGTTATGTACATTCTGAAATGTATGTTTATATATGCAAATGAGGCACTTCCCCATTAAATATGTGGACATTTATGGATGCAATAAGGCAAAATGAAGTAAAATAAACAACTAAATGTGTGTTATTGACGTTTTATTGTCACTAGTTTCATAGAAGACATGTTTAGGAAGCAAAATATAACAAAATCTCAAAATCAACTGTTGTGGCTGATGGTTGTTTAACACAGCAAGAGACGATATTTCCAATTGTAACAAGTAGGTAATTTATTTAGGAAAAAGAAGTTCCAACAGCAAAAGCTATGGTTCGAGCAGAGGATCACCACAGCTTGAACAAAAAACACTCTAACTCTCAATCCCTCTGCTTGTCCCCTAAATCCCCTCTCAGTCCTGCCCCCCCATGACAGATATGATGACGTATCATATCATGTCAGATCTGACATGACGTACATTAAGATGATACGTAGATTTAACATCGGAGAGAGATAAGAACATTAAGAACATGAAGAGAGATAAACAAGATATGATGTACACACACGATATGATGTAAAACATTAAGAACATTGAAGAGAGAGTGAGATGTGTGTGTGTGTGTGTGTGTGTGTGTGTATGTGTGTGTGTGTCTGTGTGTGTGTGCGTCTGCGTACAGACGTATGTGTATTGTATGTGTGTATTGTGTCACAGGGAATGTGTGTGTGTGTGTGTGTGTCGGTGTGTATGTCTGTGCGACTGTGTGTGTCTGTGTGTGTGTGTGTGTGTCTGTGTGACTGTGTGTGTCTGTGTGTCTGTGTGTGCTGTGTCTGTGTGTGTGTGCTGTGTATGTGTGTGTCCGTGTGTCTGTGTGTGTGTGCTGTGTCTGTGTGTGTGTGCTGTGTATGTGTGTGTCCGTGTGTCTGTGTGTGTGTGCTGTGTCTGTGTGTGTGTGCTGTGTATGTATGAAAGAGAGAAAAGAACAAGATATGAAAGCGATACGATGTACGAGATTACAAGCACACAACGTGCCGTACTGAAATGTCCATCTGTCCAAGTTGTTTTAAGAACGTCAGCCAGACCGTCTTTCAGCACTGCTAGTTGACCTATATTAAACTAGTCCACCCCATACACATTTTCCCCAACATTCCCCCATTTGGGGCTATCCCTAGTCCCACCCAAATCATATAACCAAGAAAATGTGAACGTCTAACTAAACGAGAAACCATATTTATATAATAAAAGTTTAAATGGCTGATCTAAACAAGAAACCTAGCCATATAATAAATTTCAAATGTCTAACTAAACAAGAAACCTTACTTCATTCACTGGACCCCTAACGGACCAACAAAGGCTGACTACCGTTCTCACAATAAACACAAAACCGCTCAAAACAAGAGTAATAATAAAACATAAAAAAAAAATACCCCAATTTATAATCCTAACCTGACAGACAAATCCCCCCAACCTCCACCGCTTACCAAATGAGCCACAGTTCCGGCCGGAAACCGCGACTCTCATCAGGGAAAGGAGAAGTTGACCGTCAGAACTAAACATAGAACATCCCTCCCAAAAAAAAATGACATTGTCTCTTCCATAACATTGAGTCCCAGTGTCCATCGCTCAGCCCCCCTTCCATGCCCACGCCATAGTCTCCTCACCGTATTGCCAAAAGTCACATTTTGCCAATACAGCAACCACCACGCCACACCTCCAGTCCTCGTAGAAGTATGTCCCCATGCCTGGACGGGAGGCGCTGGTACCGACCTCACCACGTGTCCCCCCATCTTCGACGGGAGGTGCCCATCTTGCCCACTGCGTTAGCCCCCCCCTTTGTCCCTCCAGTCCCCAGAACCGATCCCCAGACCACTTCTTCTCAATGCTTCCTCAGGCTCAGAACCGACACTCTGCCGATGCCCCTTCCCATTCCGGTTTGACCAGGACCACAAGTAAAATAAACAAAAAATAATAAAAAAATAAAAAACAATGCAATGATTTTCAATGGTTGCAATCTCTATGCCTATTCCTAGTTAAAGGAATAAACCAACAAAACTGCACTCAGACCATCCCCCGTCACTCTTAAAGGAAAGAACCAACAAAAAGAAAATGTCCCTACCTCACCATACCCCTAATCCTCTATCCCCTCGTCTCCCTCTAAGGCAGCATAAAGCTGAGGATATGGCCCGATTTGTGGCTCAATCTCTTTCTGTCCCACCATCAGCATTTGGCTCGTTACGTGTGAAGTTACCAGCCTACCCAAGAGAGGCATACCACAACAGAAAAGGAGAACCAATATCAACCCTGCCACCCCAATGGATATCCCCGTCTGCATCACTATGCTTCCCCACTGTCCCAATCTTTCCAACACCCCACTCCCCCACCATTCTTCATTCCGGCCAGAATTCCCCCTCAACTCCTCCCTCAAATCCTTCAGCTTAGCCATGGCCTCGGAGAACTTTCCCCCTGGCCCCACATTCGTCGGAATGAATGTGCAGCAGTACTGTCCAAACATGGAACAGACTCCACCCTTCTCCGCCATTAACCAGTTCAGAGCCTGTCTATTCTGCCACGCCACCGTACTGGTCGCGTGCATCTGGTCCCCCATTGCATCCAACGCCTCCTCGGTGTAGTTGAGATACCGCTGCTGATTGTAAAACAAATAGTTGATCCACCCGGTGTTCTTATTGACCGATATCCATGGCAGAATAGACTCAAACCCTGCCGCAATCTCATTCTTAGCCATGAATTCGGCTGGAATGCCCCTTGGCTGTCCTATGCTGTCCAGATACACCCTTGGGTCTGCCTTGTAGCTACGCTTCTTTCGAGAGATAGGAGACTCAGAAGGTCCTTCCGTCACTGATAATGGTAGGACCACCATTGGCATGATCGCCTGAACCCGGGCACATCTACCTGACCAATCTAAAGGAAGTGTATTCCTCAACCTCCTACCGCCGCAGAGCCAGTATTGGTCCGCCAGTGCCATATCCTGGACATGAAAAGGGCAAGCTACAGGCCGTGGGTTGGTATCCACTCCCTTTAACACGACCCCGTGTCCACACTTTCCTTCTTTCGTGCAGTTAGTCGTGATGCTCCAAATAGTAGTGCACCGCCCCTCTGCCACCTCCCCTACATCCCGGGTCCCCTCCTTTTGCAAGCACTCGAAATCCTTGGTCAGCCATAGTTTGACACCTCTGGGTATTGGCAACCCCGTCGCTACCCCCTGCACACGTACATCCAATTTCCTACAACGTTCCCGCATAGTGACATCCTTGAAATCCGTGACGTTTCCTGCCGCCTTAAAACGACTAGAGCCGAGAAACCCCAAACACTCTGCCTCGCACCAAGGGCGACTATTATGGGGCCCCTCCCATGCCTCTGCGTCCCTGTCACACTGAGCCCAACTGAACTTCGTGCCCTTCACCAGCAGCCTATCCGGACGTGCCTTGGAGCAGACATAACAATCCTCTATCTGATTCTGCGCGCTCGTGTACTGGACCCACTTAAACCACTCATTCCCTAAAGCCGCCCTATACATCGGGTCAGCCTCCGGGTCTTCCTCGTCATAGTCATAGTCGCCCCCATCTTGTTCCCCGGAAGGAAGCAAACCCCTCAACCTGGCCCAGAGTGAGCCCACTGAGTCCCTCAACGTTCCGGCTGTCCTCTGGAACATATCCTGTCCCCCCACCTCTTCCGACTCAGTGTCCTTGACCTCCCTTTTTCCCCTCACCCCTGTCCCCTGTGATTGGTTCGGGACAGGCTCAACCCTCCTATCTACCCCCACAACCCGATCCTCGTTAGTATAATGGTAAGTATCCCCGCCTGTAACGGGGGAATGGTCAAAATCAAAAACATGCCCTTGCGGTCCTACGGGAAACACCCCTTTTGGTTGTAGTCTTATCTTCTCCCCCCCTTCCTCGATGGAGGGAAGAGGGGGCGCCTGATTCTGAGCCTGGTCATGAAAGCCTGCTGGTACTTGAGCCTGAGCGGGACCCCGTGGGACTCCTACCCACTCAAACCCGTCATCCTCAAGGACGGGTCGACCGTGACGGTTCTTAATGACGTCGTTGTGCCCGGCCGACCGTCCGCACACTGCTGCCAACATCTGCGGGAGCATCAGCAGGCACTGCACCTTCCAGTTGCCGTCTCGGACCCTCCATGTCGGGTTCTGCATAACTGCGATCGATTGTATCCCCCAAGAGATCGCCGCTGGCCTTTATGCAGTGATTGAAGTGGAACCAGGTCGCTGATCCTTTGACTTGGACTGCCGTTCCAGTCGATCGGATCACCTCGTACGGGCCCTCTCTCCGGGGTGATGACCACTTTCTCTTGTGGACCTTTACGAAGACCAAGTCCCCAGGGATCAGTCTCGGTTTGGTGGCTTCCTTCTCCGCCTCCTTCACCCCCTTTCTCTCCTTTCTCTGCTCCTGTCGAAACACAGCTTCATGTATTTTAGTCACTTGCTGAAGATATTTTTTCAGATCTTGCTCAAAAATATCTAATGCCGGGCCCCTAGCCAGGTGTCTAAATGGCGGTGCTGGCATGCTGCGGCCTGTAAGCATTTCATGCGGTGTTAGCTGTGTTTGGCGGTTTACGCTGCTTCTAATAGCCATCAGAGCAAGTGGCAAAGCATCAATCCAGTTAAGCTTAGTTTGCATACAGATTTTCAACAGTTTGTTTTTAATGACCAGATTGGCCCTTTCCACCTTCCCCTGCGACCCGGGACTATAGACACAGGAAAGGCGCTGTCTTATACCTAATTTCTGCATCAGCCCTTTAACCACCTTGTCGATGAACTCGCGGCCATTATCGCTTTGTAATATCGTGGGAATTCCAAATCTCGGAATGACCTCGCGACACAGGAACTTGATCACTGTGTCCGCGTTCTTGTGTTTAGATGGAATGGCCTCAATCCAGCGACTAAAGCAGTCCTCTACTACCAGGAGGTATTGTTTGCCCTGCACTGGCGTTATCATGTCTGTATAGTCCATAATCAGATGTCTGAATGGTCCCTCAGGGAGGGGTGTGTAAGCCGCCACTGTCGGTACTCCTTTGCGCACATTGCCCTGTAAGCATGTTAAACACCTGGCTAGTGTAACGTCAATTTGTGCCTGAAGCTTTGGGGACCAAAATCCCATTTTCGTGATTCGTTTCAGGGTCTCTGCTCTTCCACAGTGATCAACACCATGAGCCTCAGGTATCACTAAGGACAGAAGATCGATGGAGGCGACTATCAAACCGTTATGACTCCTCCACAGACCATCTGCCCCCCTTACAGCCCCCCTCTCCGTCCACGACTGTTTCTCGGCCTGCGTGGCTGAGTCCTGAAGATCACTCAAATTATCCTCAGTTACCTCAGTCGTCAGTTCGGCCGCAAACATCAGAACAGCCGTGGACGGCACCGCAGCCGCCGCCTTCGCGGCCTCGTCCGCCGCGTTGTTTCCCGTCGTCACAAAGGACAGGTCTTTTCTGTGTGCCTGGCACTTTACGATAGCAATGCTTTTGGGCAACTTTACAGCCTGAATAAGCGCCACAACCTGCTTGTGGTGAAGGATCGGTGAGCCGTCCGATTTCTTAAAGCCTCTTGCCTTCCAAATGGCCGCGAATAGGTGGCATACGCCATGCGCATACGCAGAGTCTGTAAAGATGTTAACCGTGCGATCTTTAGCTATTATGCATGCTTCTGTTAGTGCTATTAGTTCTGCAAGCTGGGCCGAACATGGTTGCATGCATTGTCCGGCCTTTCTTGTTAGTGTTTCTCCGTTAGGTTTGCACTGTACGACGGCGTATCCTGACCTTAAATTTTCCCCCTCCCGATAGCAGGACCCATCCACAAAAAGTGAGAGTTCTGCTATCGCGAGCGGGTCGACTCCCAAATCAGGACGGAGTTTCACGAAAGCCTGTACCTCCACCTCACACTCATGCGGTTGACCCTCGCTCGGGAGTGGTACCAGATCCGCCGGGTTACTGCCGTGGCATGTTTTTATCGTAACGTCCGAGTACTGCAGGAGCCTCATGTAAGCCTGTTGCCGTTGGCTGGTCAGAACAAATTTGCCTCTTTCAATCAAGTTTGCCAATTTGTGATGTGTCCAAATGCAAATGTCATATCCCATTGTCACGGCCGTTGCCTTCTCATACATCAAATGTGCTGCGGCCAGGGCCTGATAACAAGGTGGCAGACCCTGCTCCACCGGCGAAAGAGCTCTAGAGTAATATGCTATCGGTTGTTTTTTCCCACTCCCCCCCTGTGTTTGAGTCAGGACAGCTGTCGCATGCTGCGCCCTATGTGAGACGAATAGGTGGAAACACTTCTCATAATCCGGCAGCGCCAGGGCAGGGGCCTGTAACAACAGACGCTTAATGTTTATGAACGCGTCCTCCCCCTCCTCGGTCCATGTCAAGGGAGCGCGAAGCTTGTCTGTACCCGCCTCTTTTATCATCATCCTCAACGGCGCTGTCGCTATCGTATAGTCCTCCACCCACTCAGAGCTGTACCCAGTCATCCCTAAAAACGTCATCATCTGTCGGACCGTCAATGGCCTAGGTGCCTTGGATACAGCTTCGAGTTGCGTGGGTGAGATGTTTTTTATGCCCTTTTGAATGACGCGAGACAAGTACTCAACTTTTGGCTGGCAGTACTGCAGTTTTGAACGGGATGCCTTGTGGCCTCCCACGGCTAATCCACTCAAAACTTTGATGGAGTCCTCATGGCACTGCTGACGTGTATCCGAGCAGATTAGAATGTCATCTGCATACAGTAAAACCGTGCTGAGTAGTGTGTCGCACACTCCTTGCAAGTCTTCCTTGAGCGCCTTCGAGAAGTAATGCGGCGAGTGCGCGAACCCTTGTGGCAACCGGGTGTAAGAGTATTGTTTCCCCCTGTGGGTAAAAGCAAACAGATACTGAGACTCTTTTTCCAATGGAACACTGAAGAATGCCTGCGTGAGATCAATGACCGTATAGTACTGCGAGCTACTCGGGATGTTTGTCAGGAGGGTGTGTGGATTAGCGACTTCCGCCTCTGGTCCAGACACCACGTCGTTCACCGCCCTCAAATCGTGTACCAGTCTGTACCTAGCCCTGTCCGCCTTTAGCACTGGGTGGATAGGTGTATTACATCTGGATTTGAAAGGGACGAGCACTCCCCCCTTTAACAGTCCCTCAATCTGATGTGATATAGCTTCCTCCGACTCTGGCTTCATTGTATACTGTCTGATAAAGGGTGGTCTACAACCCTTCTTTAACCTGACCTTCACTGGCTGTGCCGACAATATTAGACCCACATCTGTGTCGTGTTTTGACCACAACCGTTCCGGGGTGCGCGCCAACATGTCCTGTTCCAGCAAAGCATCCGCCTCTGGAATAACGCAAGGGTCTCCTGGTAATCTGATTACTTGCGGTTTTGCCAAAACTGAAAAGGAAATCATTATTTTTATGAAACTCCCATCTGCGCTGTTCCAAATTAGCGGAGATTCCGTGGAGACCCACCTTTGAGTCTCGGATTCCTGTATCATTGAACCTAGATGTTCGGATTCGTAACCAGGATTTATTCTCAGAGTGATGTGTGGGGCGGCGTCTCTTAGTCTATGTTGTTCCCGTAGATACTTACCCGTGTTAACCCTCAACGCCGCGCCCTGTCTCCCTACAATTATCGTAGATGAGTCAATCTGCACCTGCTCGTGCTGTCCCTGCAACCATGCCTTGTTCCTAACTAGGTCACTATTCGTCAAATATTGTAGTGTGCAATGTGCCTCCATGTTTGTTTGTCTAGACTGAGGCAGTTGGGTTTTCAGAAATGGCTCCCAGGGGTCACAGACCCTTTGCAGCTCTGCATCTATGTTGCCCAGCCAGAACACAGTGGCCTCTTTCTCCCCCGTCCCTTGTAGCATCATTTGGTACACGTCTTGTTCAATTTGAATCCCCTCAGGCGTACATAGGATTTTACAGCCTAGTTTACACATTGCATCTCGTCCCAAGAGATTGCGCGGGGTGCTGTCCGAAATTAATACAGGTATTGTTATGGTCTTGTTGTTATACGTCATAGAGATTGGATCTGATGTGGGTATTAATTGTGTTTTTCCCGAGAATCCGACCGTCCGAACATACTGTCCAGACTGGGGTAAGTGAGCGGCGTATTTTTGCTTTATGCAGGAAAAACCTGCTCCAGTGTCTGCCATCATCTCTGTTAATTTGCCCTCCACTAGGACCTGCAGAATAGGTTCTTGCTCAGCTCCCTTGGAAACCACAATCATTTGATTTCCCCCCATCGCATTCTCTGGGCACCCCTAGTGATTACCCCCCTGGTTTCGGGGCCCTCCTGTCTCCCCCTGGTCGTGGGGCCCTTGTGACTCCCCCTGGCGCACGGGTCTTCCATACTCCGAGCCGGGACGGTATGGTTGCCTACATCTCATTTCCCTGTGTCCCTGCATGCCGCAGTTCCAACAGTGGAAACGGGGAAACTGTTGTTCGTTCCCCGGTCCCTGTGTAAACCGTGGGCCTGATTGCCCATTCCCTGCCTGCCGCCTGGACGCCTGGTTCTGTGAACTATAGCCATAGCTTCTCACTACCTGAGGTGCAGGCGGGGGTCCCTGGTCCTGCATGGGTGGAGAGGTAGCAGATGACACCATTACTGCCTGCAACCTCCTTTGGGGCTGCAGTTGTTGCTGAGTTAACTTCCTTGAGTCATTTCTATCCTGATCCCTGACTTTCTGCTCCTGAGCCCTTTGCTTCTCCACACTATGTGTTACATGTGCACAGAACAAAGGATAAGTCATGTCCATTAACCCCACCACGTCTTCCAGTCTATTCTTAACCACCTCTGGAAGCCCTCTCATCACACTTTCTCTAAACATCGCCCTCTGCAACGGGTCTATTTCTGGGTTGTGTCCTAGCTCACCTCTCCACTCCTTCAGTATTTTGTTCACATAGGTGCCAGGCCCTTCCGTCTCCATTATGGGGTTGCCCGCCAGTTTTGCCGGATTAATACGTGATGGATATTGATTCCTGAGTTTGTACCACAACGCCGCTCTATGCGCGTTGAATATGTCTCCATCATGGGCCTGCGTGTCGCATGCCACTTGCATCGATGTATCGCCCATGATGTCCCGGCAGGCACCAATTCCTAGCAAGCGCGTCAACAGGGATTTGACGTCACCCACTGCTAGCAGAAAAGATGACGTATTTTCCTCAAACTGCGTGATCCACCTGGAGGCTCCTTCTGAAAGGTCCGGTAGTCTTGCTATTATGCCATCGATGTCTAGAGGTGACCATGGCATGTGAAAGATATCGTTCCCCTTTATTAGCAGGGGAAACTGGCCTGTACTTGTCACACTTCCCAGGAATGTAGGGGCGAAAGTCAGGGTTCCTGTAATGTTTCCTTTCTCCTGTGCTGGTTTCGTGTCGTTCTCATCTTCCTCATCAGTCAACAGTTTGGTGTGGCCACACGCCCCGTGTTTCCCTGATGTCTGCTGTGCCATATTTTGACGGGCCTCTTCCTCTATCTTCCCCCCGACTCCCTCCCTCTGCCTGCCCAGGTTCTCTACCTCCTCTTCCTCTGCATCATACAACTTCCGACGTACTGTCTCGCCATATGCCGCCAGGACTTTCGGATAGAGATCCTGCGGGGTCAGTTTGGGGGGGGTATCTCGCCTAAGGGAGGTCTCTGATCTAGCGGAGGTTTCTGACCTAGCGGGGGTTTCTGACCTAGCGGGGGTCCCTAATTCCGTCTCCTCATATTCTCCTCTTATTGTCACAGTGCCCACCGGCAATTGCGTGACATAAGGTGGGGATGTTGGTTTCCCTATATCCGTCTCTCTCTGATTTAGCGCTAAAGCTTCCTGCCTGTATGCTCTCCCCTTCTGGGCGTAGAGCTTCATTACCCCCAACTCTTCTGTCCTCTTTTTCAACCTCTTTTTGCTGCTGTCACCTGGCTTGTGGTTACGAATCATTACATTCATCTCTTCGCATATGTCGAGATCAAAAGTACCTCCGGAAGGCCATTTTGTGTCCCCGGCCTTTGTACGCCTCTGCCAACGGACACCAACCTTGAGAATTAGGTTCTTTATCAGCGGGTTCCGGTCTAACAGTATGTCCTCTGCTGTATGCATCGTTGTTTAGTGTGTATATGTGTTTATTGTGTTGTGTGTGTGTGTGTGTGGTTGTACTTCAGCTACTACTACTCTACAACTACCACTCCAGGACACAGTTAACCTAGATCTACTACTCTACAACTACCACTCCAGGACACAGTTAACCTAGATCTACTACTCTACAACTACCACTCCAGGACACAGTTAACCTAGATCTACTACTCTACAACTACCCCAGGACACAGTTAACCTAGATCTACCACTACAACGCTACTACAACTCGGTGTGTGTGTGTCTGTGTGTGACTGTGTGTGTGTGTGTGTGTGTATGTGTGTATGTCGGTGTGTGTGTGTGTTTGTGTGTGATTGTGTGTGTGTGTGTGTGTGACTGTGTGTGTGTGACTGTGTGTGTGTGCGTCACAACCCGCTGTCTACCGGGACACAGGAATGTGTGTGTGTGTGTGTGTGTGTCTGTGTGTGTGTCGGTGTGTGTGTGTGTTTGTGTGTGATTGTGTGTGTGTGTGTGTGTGTGACCGTGTGTGTGTGACTGTGTGTGTGTGCGTCACAACCCGCTGTCTACCGGGACACAGGAATGTGTGTGTGTGTGTGTGTGTCGGTGTGTGTGTGTGTCACAACCCGCTGTCTACCGGGACACAGGAATGTGTGTGTGTGTGTGTGTGTGTCTATGTGTGTGTGTGTGTCTGTGTGTAGTGACTGTGTGTGTGTGTGTTTCTGTGTGTGTGTCGGTGTGTGTGTGTGTTTGTGTGTGATTGTGTGTGTGTGTGTGTGTGTGACCGTGTGTGTGTGACTGTGTGTGTGTGCGTCACAACCCGCTGTCTACCGGGACACAGGAATGTGTGTGTGTGTGTGTGTGTCGGTGTGTGTGTGTGTCACAACCCGCTGTCTACCGGGACACAGGAATGTGTGTGTGTGTGTGTGTGTGTGTGTGTCTATGTGTGTGTGTCTATGTGTGTGTGTGTGTGTCTGTGTGTGTGTGTGACTGTGTGTGTGTGTGTGTGTGTGTGTGTGTGTGTGTGTCTGTGTGTAGTGACTGTGTGTGTGTGTGTGACTGTGTGTGTGTATTGTATGTGTGACTGTGTGTGTGTGTGTGTGTGTGTGTGTGTATTGTATGTGTGACTGTGTGTGTGTGTGTGTGACTGTATGTGTGTGTGTGTGACACAACCCGCTGTCTACCGGGACACAGGAATGTGTGTGTGTGTGTGTGTCTATGTGTGTGTGTGTGTGTGTGTGTGTCTGTGTGTGTGTGTGTGTGACTGTGTATGTGTGTGTGTGTGGTTGTGTGTGTGTGTGTTTTCTACCACCAGGGGTCAGCAAACCCAAGAGAGCAGCAAACCCAGGAGAGAGAGAGAGAGAGAGAGAGAGAGAGAGAGAGAGAGAGAGAGAGAGAGAGAGAGAGAGAGAGAGAGAGAGAGAGAGATAAAGATTTAGTGAGATGTGTGTGTGTGTGTGTGTTTGTGTGTGTGTGTGTGTGTGTATGTGTGTGTGTGTCTGTGTGTGTGTGCGTCTGTGTACAGACGTGTGTGTCTGTGTATGTGTGTTTATATGTGTGACTGTGTGTGTGTGCGTGTGTGTGACTGTGTGTGTGTACGTGTGTGTGACTGTGTGTGTGTGTGCGTGTGTGTGTGTGTGTGTGTGTATTGTATGTGTGACTGTGTGTGTGTGTGTGTGTGTGTGTAGGACAGCTAGCCTCTCTGTAGCAACAACCTCACAAGCCAATAAGAAAACGAACAATAGTGTTTGACACAGAGAATGCCAGCTGTGATAGTGTGTTTTGAATAACAGCAGAGCGGTACCGGTTTTTGTTTTTGAAAATTGAGAGTCTTATCTACAGAGGACAGAAGGCACAGTTATGTGTGTATGTGGAGAGTGTCGTAAAGAAATCAGGGAAAAGGGTCGGGGAGAGGTTTGAAGAGATGGAGAAAAATTTGACCAGAGGTCGAAAACATGCAATTAAAATTGATTAGTGGCGTACTTATAGCCTGTTAAAAGAGGAATCGCCCCAGTGTAAACACCTCATCAGTCGTGTTCTTTTTAGCCGTCCATCCAGAAAACCAGTTCACACAACCAGCTCACTTTTTCCTCCCGCAGAAACTCTGACGGATATTTATATAACAAGCCCAACGCTTACCTTTTTGTCGGCAACCGGCAGAATGTTTACGGGAGATTCCAGGAACTGGCCGTATGAAAAGGCCCGGTGGAGCGATCTACAGGTCAAGGGTCACCAAATGTTGTGGCTGATGGTTGTTTAACACAGCAAGAGACGATATTTCCAATTGTAACAAGTAGGTAATTTATTTAGGAAAAAGAAGTTCCAACAGCAAAAGCTATGGTTCGAGCAGAGGATCACCACAGCTTGAACAAAAAACACTCTAACTCTCAATCCCTCTGCTTGTCCCCTAAATCCCCTCTCAGTCCTGCCCCCCCATGACAGATATGATGACGTATCATATCATGTCAGATCTGACATGACGTACATTAAGATGATACGTAGATTTAACATCGGAGAGAGATAAGAACATTAAGAACATGAAGAGAGATAAACAAGATATGATGTACACACACGATATTATGTAAAACATTAAGAACATTGAAGAGAGAGTGAGATGTGTGTGTGTGTGTGTGTGTGTATGTGTGTGTGTGTCAGTGTGTGTGTGCGTCTGCGTACAGACGTATGTGTATTGTATGTGTGTATTGTGTCACAGGGAATGTGTGTGTGTGTGTGTGTGTCGGTGTGTATGTCTGTGCGACTGTGTGTGTCTGTGTGTGTGTGTGTGTCTGTGTGACTGTGTGTGTCTGTGTGTCTGTGTGTGTGTGCTGTGTCTGTGTGTGTGCTGTGTATGTGTGTGTCCGTGTGTCTGTGTGTGTGCTGTGTCTGTGTGTGTGTGCTGTGTATGTGTGTGTCCGTGTGTCTGTGTGTGTGTGCTGTGTCTGTGTGTGTGTGCTGTGTATGTATGAAAGAGAGAAAAGAACAAGATATGAAAGCGATACGATGTACGAGATTACAAGCACACAACGTGCCGTACTGAAATGTCCATCTGTCCAAGTTGTTTTAAGAACGTCAGCCAGACCGTCTTTCAGCACTGCTAGTTGACCTATATTAAACTAGTCCACCCCATACACATTTTCCCCAACACAACAAAAAAAGGATATTTGCCTATTCACCTGCAGTGTCTCGCCTTAAAAAGTAATCTAGTTACTTTACTGATTACTTGATTACTAAGTTACTTTGAAAGTAACTAGGTTACGAAGTCGTCGTCGTCCCCCCTGCTGCTGCCACAACATAAGAATGACAACAGTTTTTATTTTATTTTTTATAATGCTTTATTGAAAGTGCATAATGTCATAAATCATGATTGGCTGCTCATTGGCTGTGCGAGCGCACGTCCCATCTCCGGTCTAGCTGACTGTACCCCTGGCTCTCTTATCATCAGCATTATGAGATATAGTAACTAAATAGTAACGCATAGCCACTTGGAAAAGTAACTGTAATCAGATTACTGGCTTGTAAAAAGTAACAAGTTAGATGACTATTTACTGAAAAAAGTAATCAGATTAGAGTAACTAGTTACTGGCATCACTGTTCATAACGGAAGGGTGTGATGCAGGGTGGAGCGAGCTGATGAACTGTTAAACAACATCATAGGAGATCAATGCCATCGGACTCTGCAACCCTTCATTGATTATATAGATACTAGGCAATACATCATCTGTAACTCTAGCTACTCTAGTTTATACCTAATATGAGATGTCTAATAATCACTCTATAACACAGCTTTGTACTATTACTGATATATTGTATTTCTAATTTAAACTTGTATTATACTTTGTAAGTGTGTATGTATGTGTGTGTGTGTGTGTGTGTGTGTGTGTAATATAACCTATGTTTTTATGAAACTCTTTTAACTAACAGATGTAAAACAACTAACAGATGTAAAAAAAACAGATCACATGATGTGCTGTCCCGAAACGAACACAGATATGACACACCATGTGACTTAAACTTAAATACGGTGGGTATAATATACCTAAATATATAACCTGAATGGTTGGTGTGTAAATAATTTGTCATATGTCAACGGTGGTAAATATATAACCTAATGCTGCTCTGATTAAAGGTTATGTTAAAGTGGTATGTGGTCCAGTTACGCTGCTCTGATTAAAGGTTATGTTAAAGTGTTATGTGGTCCAGTTACGCTGCTCTGATTAAATGTAATGTTAAAGTGGTATGTGGTCCAGTTATGCTGCTCTGATTAAAGGTGATGTTAAAGTGGTATGTGGTCCAGTTACGCTGCTCTGATTAAAGGTGATGTTAAAGTGGTATGTGGTCCAGTTATGCTGCTCTGATTAAAGGTTATGTTAAAGTGGTATGTGGTCCAGTTACGCTGCTCTGATTAAAGGTTATGTTAAAGTGGTATGTGGTCCAGTTACGCTGCTCTGATTAAAGGTTATGTTAAAGTGGGATGTGGTCCAGTTATGCTGATCTGATTAAAGGTTATGTTAAAGTGGTATGTGGTCCAGTTACGCTGCTCTGAGTAAAGGTTATGTTAAAGTGGTATGTGGTCCAGTTATGCTGCTCTGATTAAAGGTTATGTTAAAGTGGTATGTGGTCCAGTTACGCTGCTCTGATTAAATGTTAGGTTAAAGTGGTATGTGGTCCAGTTACGCTGCTCTGATTAAAGGTGATATTAAAGTGGTGTGTGGTCCAGTTACGCTGCACTGATTAAAGGTTGTGTTAAAGTGGTATTCGGTCAAGTTACGCTGCACTGATTAAAGGTCATGTTAAAGTGGTGTGTGGTCCAGTTATGCTGCTCTGATTAAAGGTCATGTTAAAGTGGTATGTGGTCCAGTTACGCTGCTCTGATAAAAGGTGATGTTAAAGTGGTGTGTGGTCCAGTTACGCTGCTCTGATTAAAGGTGATGTTAAAGTGGTGTGTGGTCCAGTTACGCTGCTCTGATTAAAGGTGATGTTAAAGTGGTATGTGGTCCAGTTATGCTGCTCTGATTAAAGGTTATGTTAAAGTGGTATGTGGTCCAGTTACGCTGCTCTGATTAAAGGTTATGTTAAAGTGGTATGTGGTCCAGTTACGCTGCTCTGATTAAAGGTTATGTTAAAGTGGGATGTGGTCCAGTTATGCTGCTCTGATTAAAGGTTATGTTAAAGTGGTATGTGGTCCAGTTATGCTGCTCTGATTAAAGGTTATGTTAAAGTGGTATGTGGTCCAGTTACGCTGCTCTGATTAAATGTTAGGTTAAAGTGGTATGTGGTCCAGTTACGCTGCTCTGATTAAAGGTGATATTAAAGTGGTGTGTGGTCCAGTTACACTGCACTGATTAAAGGTTGTGTTAAAGTGGTATTCGGTCCAGTTACGCTGCACTGATTAAAGGTCATGTTAAAGTGGTGTGTGGTCCAGTTATGCTGCTCTGATTAAAGGTTATGTTAAGGTGGTATGTGGTCCAGTTATGCTACTCTGATTAAAGGTCATGTTAAAGTGGTGTGTGGTCCAGTTACGCTGCTCTGATTAAAGGTTGTGTTAAAGTGGTATGTGGTCCAGTTATGCTGCTCTGATTAAAGGTTGTGTTAAAGTGGTATGTGGTCCAGTTACGCTGCTCTAATTAAAGGTGATGTTAAAGTGGTATGTGGTCCAGTTATGCTGCTCTGATTAAAGGCTATGTTAAAGTGGTATGTGGTCCAGTTACGCTGCTCTGATTAAAGGTGATGTTAAAGTGGTGTGTGGTCCAGTTACGCTGCTCTGATTAAAGGTTATGTTAAAGTGGTATGTGGTCCAGTTATGCTGCTCTGATTAAAGGTTATGTTAAAGTGGTGTGTGGTCCAGTTATGCTGCACTGATTAAAGGTTATGTTAAAGTGGTATGTGGTCCAGTTATGCTGCTCTGATTAAAGGTTATGTTAAGGTGGTATGTGGTCCAGTTATGCTACTCTGATTAAATGTCATGTTAAAGTGGTGTGTGGTCCAGTTACGCTGCTCTGATTAAAGGTTGTGTTAAAGTGGTATGTGGTCCAGTTATGCTGCTCTGATTAAAGGTTATGTTAAGGTGGTATGTGGTCCAGTTATGCTACTCTGATTAAAGGTCATGTTAAAGTGGTGTGTGGTCCAGTTACGCTGCTCTGATTAAAGGTTGTGTTAAAGTGGTATGTGGTCCAGTTATGCAGCTCTGATTAAAGGTTGTGTTTAAAGTGGTATGTGGTCCAGTTATGCTGCTCTAATTAAAGGTGATGTTAAAGTGGTATGTGGTCCAGTTATGCTGCTCTGATTAAAGGTTATGTTAAAGTGGTATGTGGTCCAGTTACGCTGCTCTGATTAAATGTTAGGTTAAAGTGGTATGTGGTCCAGTTACGCTGCTCTGATTAAAGGTTATGTTAAAGTGGTATGTGGTCCAGTTATGCTGCTCTAATTAAAGGCTATGTTAAAGTGGTATGTGGTCCAGTTACGCTGCTCTGATTACATCCCGTTGAAGTTAACAGGCTTCAAATGTGAAAAAGTATATCATCTTCATATATTTTTTATTTTATATTGCGTTTTCTTTGCAAACATATTTTTCATCAAAATAGCTAGTAACTGATGGATTCAGATACATGTAGTGGAGTAAAACGTACAACATTTCCCTTGAAATGTAATGGAGTAAAAAAGTATAAAGTTCCCTAAAATGAAAATACTCACATGAAGTACAAGTAACTCGAAACTGGTACACAACTTGAGTACAAATACTTAGTTACTTTCCACCACTGCCTTTATAATGTATTATAAAGTCACTGTGCAATATTGGATGCCGTCTTTCATGTTTTGCAAAATCTCCATATCCAGTTAGAGCTGCATTAGGCAGCTTCTGGGAGATGAGCGTGAGTGAGTCCACCTGCGCCGGCAGCAATGCATCACTGTTGAAGCCAACGCCAGCAACACAGGTCTTCCACAGACTCCCAGAGCAACACAGGTCTTCCACAGACTCCCAGAGCAACACAGGTCTTCCACAGACTCCCAGAGCAACACAGGTCTTCCACAGACTCCCAGAGCAACACAGGTTTTCCACAGACTCCCAGAGCAACACAGGTCTTCCACAGACTCCCAGAGCAACACAGGTCTTCCACAGACTCCCAGAGCAACACAGGTCTTCCACAGACTCCCAGAGCAACACATGTCTTCCACAGACTCCCAGAGCAACACAGGTCTTCCACAGACTCCCAGAGCAACACAGGTCTTCCACAGACTCCCAGAGCAACACAGGTCTTCCACAGACTCCCAGAGCAACACACGTCTTCCACAGACTCCCAGAGCAACACAGGTCTTCCACAGACTCCCAGAGCAACCCAGGTCTTCCACAGACTCCCAGAGCAACACAGGTCTTCCACAGACTCCCAGAGCAACACAGGTCTTCCACAGACTCCCAGAGCAACACAGGTCTTCCACAGACTCCCAGAGCAACACAGGTCTTCCACAGACTCCCAGAGCAACACAGGTCTTCCACAGACTCCCAGAGCAACACAGGTCTTCCACAGACTCCCAGAGCAACACAGGTCTTCCACAGACTCCCAGAGCAACACAGGTCTTCCACAGACTCCCAGAGCAACACAGGTCTTCCACAGACTCCCAGAGCAACCCAGGTCTTCCAGACTCCCAGAGCAACACAGGTCTTCCACAGACTCCCAGAGCAACACAGGTCTTCCACAGACACCCAGAGCAACACAGGTCTTCCACAGACTCCCAGAGCAACCCAGGTCTTCCACAGACTCCCAGGGGCACTGGCTGCTTTAAACTGCATTCAAAACCACACCTGGCCCAAACATGTGATTAGTTATCGATGAAGGACGCTGGTGTTTTTGGCCATATATATATAATATATGGTTCTATTTTTTTTACACCACTGGGCCACATACCACTTTAACACAACCTATGGATACACAAACGTCATGTAGAATGTGTACTTTTACTGTGGATACTTAAGTACACGCAATAGCAAACACTTCTCTACATTTACTTAAGTAGAACTTAAAGGGGAACTATCTTACTATCGCCCCCTCGATAGATGTCTTCAAATCGAGGCTCAAAACCCACTTCTACCTACTAGACTTTCCCGTTCACTGACTCATGCCCTGTTTTTCTATGTGTTTGCCTGTGTGCCCTCCCATAAAACGGAGTGTGATTGTTGTCTATATGTATCTTGTATATCTACCCTCTGTACAGCACTTTGGTTGACACGCGTCATGTGAAATGTGCTTTATAAATCAATTTGATTGATTGATTGATTGATTACTATTTCTTTCACTATTTGGGCACTTTTACACAATTCCTGTGAGTTTATGGAACACCTCTGTAATTCTTTTATTTTTTTATTTCATTGTTTTGTATTTCTAATCAAGTACTCAAAAACAGCATTTTTCTACCTCAAGATCCCGTTTGAGTCTCGCCGGCAGCAGATTATCATGCAGCTGAGTCTCTCTGACATCACAAATCAGCACATGTTCAGATGACTCAGTTCAGTGAGGGTGAATATTGTGAGAGGAGAATTGGAAGAATGCGCCAATATGAGAATTAGAGACATAGATCATATTAATATAAGTCCACATAGCTAGGAAACAATGCCAAACACTGAAAAGGGCCGTTTATAAGATAGTTTCCCTTTAATGGAGGACTTTTACTTTTACCAGTGTACTCATTTATCTGACTATTGCTACTTTCAAGGAGGACAGTAAGAAGGTTAGAGTTGTTATTATTATTATTTTTTTAATTTCAGATATTGATTGAAGAAGTGTGTTTTTCTAGTAGATGGCGAAAGATCGCTGTCGTGTTTTCGGCTGCTGTCCTAACTGTCGTGGGAAGTCCGTTCCACCATTGTGGAGCAAGGACTGAGAATAGGCGGCTTCTCCTTGATGACCCTCCCGGAGCTCGGGGTAGAAGAAGTGAGTCTGAGACGGCCAGACGGGCGTAGGGGTCTTGAGGGTGTGTTGTTGGAGACCATCGACCGGACCATTGACCCAATAGGAGGACAGTTTTATGCGACTTGAGGCGGGGCTACTTTCTAAGTGGATGAAAGTATTTCTTCGGATGGCCTTTGTACCGTGTGCGCGCAGGGTGGGTGAGTCGGAGGAGCATGTTAATGTAAATATGTAACGTGATGTCTGTGGGTTTCTTGGCGGCGGCGTGTAGTATCTGTGAAGTATCGCCCCCCGGGGGACGGGAGGCAGGGAGGCGGCGAGAGGACGGTGCGTTTAGATGCAGAGGAAGCAGCCAGAGACCAAATGAAACCAAACAATGAATATGAATATTATATATTAGTGGCACTGTTCACCACTAGGAGCTGCCCAGTACAACCACAGTCTGACACTGTTGACCACTAGGAGCTGCCCACTACAACCACAGTGTGACCACTAGGAGCTGCCCAGTACAACCACAGTCTGACCACTAGGAGCTGCCCAGTACAACCACAGTCTGACACTGTTGACCACTAGGAGCTGCCCAGAACAACCACAGTCTGACACTGTTGACCACTAGGAGCTGCCTAGTACAACCACAGTCTGACACTGTTGACCACTAGGAGCTGCCCAGTACAACCACAGTCTGACACTGTTGACCACTAGGAGCTGCCCAGTACGACCACAGGCTGACACTGTTGACCACTAGGAGCTGCCCAGTACAACCACAGTCTGACCACTAGGAGCTGTCCAGTACAACCACAGTCTGACACTGTTGACCACTAGGAGCTGCCCAGTACAACCACAGTCTGACCACTAGGAGCTGCACAGTACATTACAGTCTGACACTGTTGACCACTAGGAGCTCTGCTCTCCTCCTCCTCCTCCTCCTCCCTCTCATCCTCCTCCTCTTCTTCCTCCTGCTCTTCCTCCTCCTCCCCTCTCCTCCTCCTCCTCCTCCTCCTCCTCC